>NW_028234439.1:6026018-6028518 GCF_977035675.1 Penaeus japonicus
CAAAGGGCATGCGGACCGAGAAGTAATCACAGCTAACAGGTTCCTCTCGTACTCAGAATGAATACGGCCTCCATGCTCTGCAAATGCAATCTTCACCAGAGAAAAGTACATCTTTTGTTGTTTCTGGTGAACAGACGAATGGATGTACTCCGAAGGTATACTTCAGTGAACCCTGAGGAAATACCATAGGCGGAGATCCATTTGCGAAGAACAGTAGACAGGAGGAGCTTTAGAAATGTAGAAAGATGGAAGAAAAAGGAGTTTTTTAGAAGGGAAGTTGATTGAATACTTTTAACTACATGCAGGGGAGGTAACCGGGAAAGGGTTGAATTGTATAAAAAGTAGAATGAAGTTGAATGGAAAGTAAACAAGACATCTGAGTAGAGCAACTGGGAATCCCACAGTACGAGACCGCAGGAAATAATTCAATATTGAGGTTAGCTTTAAAAGACATACTTGGTTTTCTATTTTTCACGTGGGAGACGAATGCTCGGAACATGGTATAGTATTTCTGGTAATGGGTTAAAAGTGAAACAGAATCTTTACAGCAAAGCAATACACAAAATATCTACGCTAAATGTATTACTTGACAAATGGCTTCATGGCAGTCAGAGTTAATCTTGATTTCATTCCCAGGAATAAGTGTAAATAGATCGATAAAAAAAAACAACAACAACGACTACAACAGTAGGAGAAATGCCATGAAATTGTGTACCATGTATCACTCTTGCACTAACATCTCTTTAATAGGTCGGCACGTACTTCTATCTCGCCCTCACTCACTCTCACTCACTCACACTCTCTCTCTCTCTCTCTCTCTCTCTCTCTCTCTCTCTCTCTCTCTCTCTCTCTCTCTCTCTCTCTGTAACCCATCGGTGCCAACAGTTGTAAAGCTACCACTGGGAGCAGTTGTTGTACGGTCGATGACCTGGTTGTGATCTGGTGGAATAAACGGACAGATGTTCACGTGCCATGGTCTTTATTGTGGACCGTTAGTACACTAGGTTCCGGCCGAAGGCCGGAGCTCAGAGCTCTTCGCACTTGTCTGTCTAATCTGATCTGTCTTTCTCTCTGACTTGGGTTCTTTCTGTGTCCTTCTTAAGTATGAATCCTGAGTCAACTTTCTACGCCTAAGGCCCTCCATTAGCAAACACAGCTGCTAAGAGAAACTGGAGTTTCGAGACGGAAACGAACAAAGGAAACAGGATGCGTCAGGTCAAAACAGACTGCCAGCGATATTGCATTGAATTAAGTAGAAATATATGATCAATGTCTTGGGTCGCATGATGTATAATACCAGTGCCTTACATCGCTCGGACCACGCTACTAGACGGCCCCCGTCGTATCTTAGAGAAATAACCAGGCTTTAACTACTATAAACAAAATCTCACTATGAGTTCATGAGATATAATACTTGAAAGGTGGCAGTGCATTTGAGAATAGAATACATTAAAATATTTTGTATCACGACTGGTAGTGTCAGTGTACCGAGGGTGGGAGTCTGACAGTGGCTAGCCTCTGGGGCACACAATTCAACGCCATCGTAACTTATGGGTAACAGGTGAACTAGTTACGGTGGTCAGGCGTAATTGGCGCGATGCCCTGTACTTCAAAGGTGCGATTGGGTTGACTGCCATGCACACAAACACTGTACAACTCAACCACCGTTCTACCTTGGTGAAAAGATACACCAACACAACACAGTAGGTATATAGCGGGGAGGGGGGGGGGGTTACATATATATATGAAATGTGCGGGAAAACTTTTCGACCGGTGGGGGGGGGGTGGGGGGGGTGGTACCGCATAAAAATGTGCGGGAAAACTTCTCAACCGCTGAGAAGAAAACAACTTGCGTGCTCCTTGCATGGCTTACTGAAGCGACATGCGTCTTGCATGTATATCTGAATAACATGCGTGCGTTGTGCACGGCCTACTGAAGCGACATGTGTCTTACATGACTACCTGAATAACATGCGTGCGTTGTGCACGGCTTACTGAAACGACATGCGTCTTGCATGGCTACCTGAATAACATGCATGCGTTGCGCACGGTTTACTGAAGCGACATACGTCTTGCATGGCTACCTGAATAATATATGTGTGTTGCGCACGTATGTATGTCCCCCTCTCCCTCCCTCCCTCCCTTACTCACTCACTCACCCCCCACCCCTTTCTTTTTACAAAAATGTAATAGACACATCATAGACGTGCAAAAGGCATGCGGACCAAGAAGTAATCACAGCTAACAGGTTCCTCTCGTACTCAGAATGAATACGGCCTCCGTGCTCTGCAAATGCAATCTTCACCAGAGAAAAGTACATCTTTTGTTGTTTCTGGTGAACAGACGAATGGATGTACTCCGAAGGGATGGGGAATAAGATGACTAGATATACTTCAGTGAACCCTGAGGAAATACCAAAGGCGGAGATCCGCTTGCAAAGATCAGTAGACAGGAGTAGCTTTCGAAATGTAGAAAGATGAAAGAAAAAGGAGTTTTTTTT
>NW_028234439.1:6048518-6053518 GCF_977035675.1 Penaeus japonicus
ATAGACACATCACAGATGCGGACCGAGAAGTAATCACAGCTAACAGGTTCCTCTCGTACTCAGAATGAATACGACCTCCATGCTCTGCAAATGCAATCTTCACAAGAGAAAAGTACATCTTTTGTTGTTTCTGGTGAACAGACGAATGGATGTACTCCGAAGGGATGGGGAATAAGATGACAAGATATACTTCAGTGAACCCTGAGGAAATACCATAGGCGGAGATCCGCTTGCGAAGACCAATAGACAGGAGTAGCTTTCGAAATGTAGACAGATGGAAGAAAAAAGCTTCTTTTTTTTTTTAGAAGGGAAGGAAATTGAATACTTTTAACTACATTCAGGGGCGGTAACCGGGGAAGGGTTGAATTATATAAAAAGTAGAATGAAGTTGAATGGAAAGTAAACAAGACATCTGTGTAGAGCAAACGGGGAATCCTACAGTACGAGACCGTAGGAAATAATTCAATATTGAGGTTAGCTTTAAAAGACATACTTGGTTTTCTATTTTTCACGCGGGAGACGAATGATAGTAGACTATTATTTCTGGTAATGGGTTAAAAGCGAAACAGAATCATTACAGCGAAGCAATATACAAAATATCTACGCTAAATGTATTACTTGACAAATGGCTTCATGGCAGTCATAATCAGAGTTAATTTTGATTTTATTCCCAAGTGTAAATAAGTGTAAATAGATCGATAAAAAAAAAATAATAATAACAACGACTACAACAGTAGGAGAAATCACTCTTGTACTAACATCTCTTTAATAGGTCGGCACGTACTTCTCTCTCGCCCTCACTCTCTCTCTCTCTCTCTCTCTTTCTCTTTCTCTCTTTCTCTCTCTCTCTCTTTATTTCTGTAACCCATCGGTGCCGACAGTTGTAAAGCCACCACTGGGAGCAGTTGTTGTTCGCTCGATGCCCTGGTTGTGATTTGGTGGAATAAGCAGACAGATGTTCACCTACCATGGTCTTCATTGTGGACCGTTAGTACATTAGGTTCTGGCCGAAGGCCGGAGCTCAGAGCTCTTCGCACTTGTCTGTCTAATCTGATCAGTCTTTCTCTCTGACTTGGGTTCTTTCTGTGTCCTTCTTAAGTATGAATCCTGAGTCAGCTTTCTACACCTAAGGCCCTCCATTAGCAAACACAGCTGCTAAGAGAAACTGGAGTTTCGAGACGAAAATGAACAAAGGAAACAGGATGCATCAGGTCAAAACAGACTGCCAGCAATATTGCATTGAATTAAGTAGAAATATATGATCAATGTCTTGGGTCGCATAATGTACAATACCAGTGCCTTACATCGCTCGGACCACGCTACTAGACGGCCCCCATCGTATCTTAGAGAAATAACCAGGCTTTAAGTACTATAAACAAAATCTCACTATGAGTTCATGAGACATACTTGAAAGGTGGCAGTGCATTTGAGAATAGAATACATTAAAATATTTTGTATCACGACTGGTGGTGTCAGTGTACCGAGGGTGGGAGTCTGACAGTGGCTAGCCTCTGGGGCACACAATTCAACACCATCGTAACTTATGGAAAATAGGTGAACTAGTTACGGTGGTCAGGCGTAATTGGCGCGATGCCCTGTACTTCAAAGGTGCGGTTGGGTTGACTGCCATGCACCCAAACACTGTACAACTCAACCACCATTCTACCTTGGTGAAAAGATGCACCAACACAACACAGTAGGTATATAGCGGGGAGGGGGGGAGGGGGGGAGGGGTTACATATATATATGAAATGTGCGGGAAAACTTTTCGACTGCTAGGGAGGGGGGGGGGGGGGGGGCCGCATGAAAATGTGCGGGCTCTTCTCGACCGCTGAGAAGAAAACAACTTGCATGCTCCTTGCATGGCTTACTGAAGCGACATGCGTCTTGCATGGTTACCTGAATAACATGCGTGCATTGCGTACGGCCTACTGAAGTGACATGTGTCTTGCATGACTACCTGAATAACATGCGTGTGCTGTGCACAGCTTACTGAAACGACATGCGTCTTGCATGGCTACCTGAATAACATGCATGCGTTGCGCATGGCTTACTGAAGCGACATACGTCTTGCATGGCTACCTGAATAATATACGTGCGTTGCGCACATATGTATGTCCCTCTCTCCCTCCCTTACTCACTCCCCCCCCCCCCCCACTCCTCCTCTCTCTCTACAAAAATGTAATAGACACATCACAGACGCGCAAAGGGCATGCGGACCGAGAAGTAATCACAGCTAACAGGTTCCTCTCGTACTCAGAATGAATACGACCTCCATGCTCTGCAAATGCAATCTTCACCAGAGAAAAGTACATCTTTTGTTGTTTCCGGTGAACAGACGAATGGATGTACTCCGAAGGGATGGGGAATAAGATGACAAGATATACTTCAGTGAACCCTGAGGAAATACCATAGGCGGAGATCCGCTTGCGAAGATCAGTAGACAGGAGGAGCTTTCGAAATGTAGAAAGATGGAAGAAAAAGGAGTTTTTTTTTTTTTTTTAGAAGGGAAGGAAATTGAATACTTTTAACTACATACAGGGGCGGTAACTGGGGAAGGGTTGAATTGTATAAAAAGTAGAATGAAGTTGAATGGAAAGTAAACAAGACATCTGTGTAGAGCAAACGGGGAATCCCACAGTACGAGACCGCAGGAAATAATTCAATATTGAGGTTAGCTTTAAAAGACATACTTGTTTTTTATTATTTTTCAAGCGGGAGACGAATGATCGGAACATAGTAGACTATTATTTCTGGGGATGAGTTAAAAGTGAAACAGAAGCATTAAAGCGAAGCAATACACAAAATATTAATGCTAAATGTATTACTTGACAAATGGCTTCATGGAAGTCACAGAGTTAATCTTGATTTTATTCCCAGGATCAGATGTAAATAGATCGATAAAAAAAACAACAACGACTACAACAGTAGAGAAATGCTAGGAATTGTGTACGATGTATCACCCTTGTACTCACATCTCTCTAATTGGTCGGCATGTACTTCTCTCTCGCCCTCTCTTTCTCTCTCTCTCTCCTCTTTACTTCTCTCTCTCTCTCCTCTTCTCTCTTCATCTCTCCTCTTTACTCCCCTCTCTCTCTCTCTCTCTCTCTCTCTCTCTCTCTCTCTCTCTCTCTCTCTCTCTCTCTTTCTCTTTTTTTTTTCTCCCCATAGCATGATTCATTAGGTTATATACTTTGTTTTTCTTCAATTTTAGTTATCTGTTATAAAATCTCATTAGGAAATATCAAAGTATACTCCCCCACCTCGCTCACTCTCTCTCTCTCTCTCTCTCTCTCTCTCTCTCTCCCTCTCATATCTTTCTCATTTTTTGCTTTGTGGTGTCCTACGCATGCGCGAATCCTAACGTGTGTATAAGCTGTCTGTGTGTTGTATTATATTATATTGCTGACATGTGTGTAGGGATCGAACTCACACATGGAAGTATTCGGAAGGAAGTGCAGTCAAAAGTTTTTTTTTTCTGGGGTGACATTTTATATGTACTGTGCCAAATGATCCTTTAGGATCAAAAATCTTATTTACATAATTTTGTATCAGTATATCTACACTGACATGTGTCATAATTATGTCATGAAAATTCTGTACCAAAAAATATGTTACAAAAGCTATGCATATGATATTTGCTCTAATTATTACGATCACCGCAAAAACCGTGCGCGATTTATGCAATTATTAGGAATCGGCATGTGTACATGAAAGCAATTCAGAATCAACTTTTTGTATTCTAGATTTTTTTCCTTTCTTTTTTAAATATTATCACATCATATAATGATATATATGTATATGTTTATATATATATATATATATATATATATATATATATATATATATATATATATGAATAAACTTACATATGTATATGTGTATATATGTAGACACACACACACACACACACATATATATATTATATATATATATATATATATATATATATATATATATATATATATATATATATATGTGTGTGTGTGTGTGTGTGTGTGTGTGTGCATACATATACATATATATGTATGTGTGTGTGCTGATTATGTGTACCTGGCATTGTCTCTCTTTTTCTCATTCTTTATCTCTCTCTCTCTCTTTCTCTTTCTATCTCCCTCTTTCTCCCTCCCCCCCCCCCCCCCTCCCTCCCTCCCTCCCTCCCTCCCTCCCTTACTCCCCCCCCCCCCCTCCCTCTTTACAAAAGTGTAATAGACACATCACAGACGCGCAAAGGGCATGCGGACCGAGAAGTAATCACAGCTAACAGGTTCCTCTCGTACTCAGAATGAATACGGCCTCCATGCTCTGCAAATGCAATCTTCACCAGAGAAAAGTACATCTTTTGTTGTTTCCGGTGAACAGACGAATGGATGTACTCCGAAGGGATGGGGAATAAGATGACAAGATATACTTCAGTGAACCCTGAGGAAATACCATAGGGGGAGATCCGCTTGCAAAGATCAGTAGACAGGAGTAGCTTTCGAAATGTAGAAAGATGGAAGAAAAAGGAGTTTTTTAGAAGGGAAGTTGATTGAATACTTTTAACTACATGCAGGGGAGGTAACCGGGAAAGGGTTGAATTGTATAAAAAGTAGAATGAAGTTGAATGGAAAGTAAACAAGACATCTGAGTAGAGCAAACGGGGAATCCCACAGTACGAGACCGTAGGAAATAATTCAATATTGAGGTTAGCTTTAAAAGACATACTTGGTTTTCTATTTTTCACGCGGGAGACGAATGATCGGAACATAGTAGAGTATTATTTCTGGGGAAAGGTTAAAAGGGAAACAGCGAAGCAAAACACAAAATATCTACGCTAAATGTATTACTTGACAAATGGCTTCATGGCAGTCACAATCAGATTTAATTTTTATTTTATTCCCAAGAATAAGTGTAAATAGATCGATGAAAAACAACGACAACAACAGCAGGAGAAATGCCATGAAAATGTATACGATGTATCACTCTTGTGTTCACATCTCTCTAGTAGGTCGGCATGT
>NW_028234439.1:6061018-6066018 GCF_977035675.1 Penaeus japonicus
ATGCAGATTTTATTTTTACTCGTAGGTGAATAAAGGTCATTTCAAATGCATCAAAGTGAATGCATTGGAGCGAGGACGTAGGAAGTTAACTTCTTTAAGCGGTTCAGCTATCACGGGATAATTTGAACTTCGACTGGATTTCTGACAGCAACATTTCCATTTTCCCTTTTTCTGGGGTGACATTTTATATATACTGTGCCAAATGATCCTTTAGGATCAAAAATCTTATTTACATAATTTTGTATCAGTATATCTACACTGACATGTGTCATAATTATGTCATGAAAATTCTGTACCAAAAAATATGTTACAAAAGCTATGCATATGATATTTGCTCTAATTATTACGATTTCATGTGTACATGAAAGCAATTCAGAATCAACTTTTTGTATTCTAGATTTTTTTCCTTTCTTTTTTAAATATTATCACATCATAGAATGATATATATGTATATGTATAATATATATATATATATATCTATATATATATATATATATATATATCTATATATATAAACTTATATATGTATATGTGTATATATGTATATGTGTATATATGTATACACACACACACACACATATATATATATATATATATATATATATATATATATATTATATATATATATATATATATGTGTGCGTGTGTGTTTGTGTGTGTGTGGGTGTGTGTGTGTGTGTGTGCATACATATACATATATATGTATGTGTGTGTGCTGATTATGTGTACCTGGCATTGTCTCTCTTTTTCTCATTCTTTATCTCTCTCTCTCTCTTTCTCTTTCTATCTCCCTCTTTCTCCCTCCCTCCCTCCCTCCCTCCCTCCCTCCCTCCCTCCCTCCCTCCCTCCCTCCCTCCCTCCCTCCCTCCCCCTTTCCCTCCCTCCCTCCCTTGCCCACCCCCCCCCCTCCCTCTTTACAAAAGTGTAATAGACACATCACAGACGCGCAAAGGGCATGCGGACCGAGAAGTAATCACAGCAAACAGGATCCTCTCGTACTCAGAATGAATACGGCCTCCATGCTCTGCAAATGCAATCTTCGCCAGAGAAAAGTACATCTTTTGTTGTTTCTGGTGAACAGACGAATGGATGTACTCCGAAGGGCTGGGGAATAAGATGACAAGATATACTTCAGTGAACCCTGAGGAAATACCATAGGGGGAGATCCGCTTGCGAAGATCAGTAGACAGGAGGTGCTTTCGAAATGTAGAAAGATGGAAGAAAAAGGAGTTTTTTTTTTTTTAGAAGGGAAGGAAATTGAATACTTTTAATTACATACAGGGGCGGTAACTGGGGAAGGGTTGAATTGTATAAAAAGTAGAATGAAGTTGAATGGAAAATAAACAAGACAAGAGTAGAGCAAACTGGGAATCCCACAGTACGAGACCGTAGGATATAATTCAATAATAAGGTTAGCTTTAAAAGACATACTTATTTTTCTATTTTTCACGCGGGAGACGAATGATCGGAACATAGTAGACTATTATTTCTGGGGATGAGTTAAAGGTGAAACAGAAGCATTACAGCGAAGCAATACACAAAATATTTATGCTAAATGTATTACTTGACAAATGGCTTCATGGCAGTCAGAATCAGAGTTAATCTTGATTTTATTCCCAGGAACAAATGTAAATAGATCGATAAAAAAAAAAAAACGACTACAACAGTAGAAGAAATGCTATGAAATTGTGTACGATGTATCACCCTTGTACTCACATCTCTCTAGTAAGTCGGCATGTACTTCTCTCTCGTCCTCTCTTTCTCTCTCTCTCTCCTCTTTACTTCTCTCTTTCTCTCCTCTTCTCTCTTCATCTCTCCTCTTTACTCCTCTCTCTCTCTCTCTCTCTCTCTCTCTCTCTTTCTCTTTTTTTTTCTCCCCATAGCATGATTCATTTTAAGATTAGGTTATATACTTTGTTTTTCTTCAATTTTAGTTATCTGTTATAAAATCTCATTAGGAAATATCAAAGTATACTCCCCCACCTCGCTCACTCTCTCTCTCTCTCTCTCTCTCTCTCTCTCTCCCTCTCATCTCTTTCTCATTTTTTGCTTTGTGGTGTCCTACGCATGCGCGCATCCTAAAGTGTGTATAAGCTGTCTGTGTGTTTGTATTATATCATATTGCTGACATGTGTGTAGGGATCGAACTCACACATGGAAGTATTCGGAAGGAAGTGCAGTCAAAAGTTTTTTTTCTGGGGTGACATTTTATATGTACTGTGCCAAATGATCCTTTAGGATCAAAAATCTTATTTACATAATTTTGTATCAGTATATCTACACTGACATGTGTCATGATTATGTCATGAAAATTCTGTACCAAACAATATGTTACAAAAGCTATGCATATGATATTTACTCTAATTATTACGATCACCGCAAAAACCGTGCGCGATTTATGCAATTATTAGGAATCGGCATGTGTACATGAAAGCAATTCAGAATCAACTTTTTGTATTCTAGATTTTTTTCCTTTGTTTTTTAAATATTATCACATCATAGAATGATATATATGTATATATATATATATATATATATATATATATATATATATATATATATATATATAAACTTATATATGTATATGTGTATATATGTATACACACACACACACACACACACACACACACACATATATATATATATATATATATATATATATATATATATATATATATATATATATATGTGTGTGTGTGTGTGTGTGTGTGTGTGTGTGTATACATATATATACATATACATATATAAGTTTATATATATATATATATATATATATATATATATATATATATATATGTGTGTGTGTGTGTGTGTGTGTGTGTGTGTGTGTGTGTGTGTGTGTGTGTGTGTGTGTGCATACATATACATATATATATGTATGTGTGTGTGCTGATTATGTGTACCTGGCGTTGTCTCTCTTTTTCTCATTCTTTATCTCTCTCTCTCTTTCTCTTTCTAACTCCCTCTTTCTCCCTTTCTCTCTCTCTCTCTCTTTCCCTCCCTCCCTCCCTCCCTCCCTCCCTCCCTCCCTCCCTTACTCACTCACCCCCCCCCCCCTCTCTCTCTCTTTACAAAAGTGTAATAGACACATCACAGACGAGGGCATGCGGACCGAGAAGTAATCACAGCTAACAGGTTCCTCTCGTACTCAGAATGAATACGGCCTCCATGCTCTGCAAATGCAATCTTCACCAGAGAAAAGTACATCTTTTGTTGTTTCTGGTGAACAGACGAATGGATGTACTCCGAAGGGATGGGGAATAAGATGACAAGATATACTTCAGTGAACCCTGAGGAAATACCAAAGGCGGAGATCCGCTTGCGAAGATCAGTAGACAGGAGCTTTTGAAATGTAGAAAGATGGAAGAAAAAGGAGTTTTTTAGAAGGGAAGTTGATTGAATACTTTTAACTACATGCAGGGGAGGTAACCGGGAAAGGGTTGAATGGTATAAAAAGTAGAATGAAGTTGAATGGAAAGTAGACAACACAAGAGAAGAGCAAACTGGAAATCCCATAGTATGAGACCGAAGGAAATAATTCAATATTGAGTTTAGCTTTAAAAGACATACTTGGATTTCTATTTTTCACGCGGGACATGAATGATTTTATTTCTGGGGATGGGTTAAAAGTGAAACAAGCTTTACAGCGAAGCAACACACACAATATCTACCCTAAATGTATTACTTGACAAATGGCTTCATGGCAGTCATAATCAGAGTTAATCTTGATTTTATTCCCAGGAATAAGTGTAAATAGATCGATAAAAAAAAACGAAAAAAAAAACGACTACAACAGTAGGAGAAATGACATGAAATTGTATACGATGTAACACTCTTGCGCTTTCTCACATCTCTCTAATAGGACTTTTCTCTCGCCCTCTCTCTCTTTCTCATTCTCTCGGCTTCTCTTTCTCTCATTTTCTCTGTCTCTCTCCTCTTTACTCCTCTCTCTCTCTCTCTCTGTGAGAATTATATAGAATGATATATACGATATTAAATACATATAAATCAAATACATTAATCATATGACTGGGTTGCGCTCCTAGCCAGCGAGGCTATCGCCAGATCAGGTCGGGTCAACTTTGATTGACAGCTCATTAACTAATGCTTGCTATTCCAAAGACCTACAACCTCAAAACGAGCTTAATTCCTCGATTGCCACGCCCCTTACATTCCAAACAACCTTCCCATGTTACTACCGTTAGGGACGTCGGATGCGAACCCCTTCCATATAAGCAGGATGTTGGAACATACCGACAGACCGGGAATCGACCATGCTACCGCTGACACCTGATTTCCCTGCCTGTTCATACGTGTTGTGATATTGTTTATTGCTGTGACCATTGTGCTGCAGTGATTATTTCTATCGTACACCATAACAGCAGACTATCTGCGTTATGGACTAAATCTGTAATGTTCAAAGCCTGTGTCTGGCATCACTACCTATTTTGTGCTGGGTTCTTAGTTCCAATAGACTAAGACAACCCTCACACTCTCTCTCTCTCTCTCTTCTTACCTCTTCTCTCATCTTTAGTCCTCTCTCTCTCTTTCTCATTTTTTTTCTCCCCATAGCATGATTCATTTTAAGATTAGGTTATATGCTTATCTATAATTGTTTTTCTTCAATTTTAGTTATCTGTTATAAAATCTCATTAGGAAATATCAGAGGATACTCCCCAACCTCTCTCTCTCTCTCTCTCTCTCTCTCTCTCTCTCTCTCTCTCTCTCTCTCTCTCTTCTTCTTCTTCTTCTTCTTCTTCTCATCTCTTTCACATTTTTTGCTTTGTGGTGTCCTACGCATGCGCGCATCCTTCCGTGTGTACAAGCTGTCTGTGTGTTTGTATTATATTATATTGCTGACATGTGTGTAGGGATCGAACTCACACATGAAAGTATTCGGAAGGAAGTGCAGTTAAAAGTTTATTTCCCTGAAACTCAAAATGCAAAAGACTGAAGAGCGTCCATGAAAGTCGGTAGGTGAGAAAAACGAGAGGGAAAAG
>NW_028234439.1:6071018-6073518 GCF_977035675.1 Penaeus japonicus
AGAGTAGGCCCCATACCTAAGATCAAAGATGAATACCTTTATCTTCTCAAAACTTTCCTTCATTCATTTCTAGCTTTCCATTAAGTACATCAGCTTTCATTTAAGTTATTGGCTGTTAATCTGTATGGTTTGATTTTTAAATCTAAAAGCTAGGTCGTAAACTTTGAGCATTTATTACACGGGGATAAATTTTCCACCTCTGCATTTCACTTCTTGCATTGTGAACTTCATATCAAACGTTATCGTGTAAGTTACTGTGTACTGTCATTGCTATTGTGTACGCTGTCTTATAGGCAATAACAACTTATGTTTCGGAGGATGATACCTTGGCCTAAAGAAATAGCATGTCGGGACATACGTCGTATATATACGTATATATCGTATAAAATACGTAGTATGTGTTGTGACGTCACGTAGCGAATTTCATCTCAGTTACGTAAGTACTATTGTTAGAGGTACTACGAAGAAATGAGTGAACACATCATATCATGTGTCTAGTGGGTTTATCTGCCATTTCATCAACACAGAAAAGTGTTTTGCAAGTCAAATATGTATATATATATATATATATATATATATATATATATATATATATATATATATATATACATGTGTGTGTGTGTGTGTGTTTATGTGTGTTAATGAATAATTAGACATATATATATATATATATATATATATATATATATATATATATATATATATATATATATACAATATATATATATATATATATATATATATTGTATATATATATATATTGTTATATATATATATATATATATATTGGCTTTTTTTATTTCCCTCACAAACCTCATCCGCTACAATTCCGTTCGAACTTCGAGTCACTTACTGAGAGAGATAGTTGGTGTAGTTCACTGAATTTTATTATTTCTCTAGTGTCAATTTATGGCAGAAAATATGTTAAAGAAATGTCTTTTAGAATCTATGAGATAGTGAAGTAAGATTTTTCAATTTCCGTGTTCGGCGTCAGAATGCAGATTTTATTTTTACTCGTAGGTGAATAAAGGTCATTTCAAATGCATCAAAGTGAATGCATTGGAGCGAGGACGTAGGAAGTTAGCTTCTTTAAACGGTTCAGCTATCACGGGATAATTTGAACTTCGACTGGATTTCTGACAGCAACATTTCCCTTTTCCCTTTTTCTGGAGTGACATTTTATATATACTGTGCCAAATGATCCTTTAGGATCAAAAATCTTATTTACATAATTTTGTATCAGTATATCTACACAGACATGTATTATAATTATGTCATGAAAATTCTGTACCAAAAAATATGTTACAAAAGCTATGCATATGATATTTGCTCTAATTATTACGATCACCGCAAAAACCGTGCGCGATTTATGCAATTATTAGGAATCGGCATGTGTACATGAAAACAATTCAGAATCAACTTTTTGTATTCTAGATTTTTTTTAAATATTATCACATCATATAATGATATATATGTATATGCATATATATATATATATATATATATATATATATATATATATATATATATATATATATATATATATATATATAAACTTACATATGTATATGTGTATATATGTATACACACACACACACACATATATATGTATATATATATATATATATATATATATATATATATACATATATATATGTGTGTGTGTGTGTGTGTGTGTGTGTGCATACATATACATATATATGTATGTGTGTGTGCTGATTATGTGTACCTGGCGTTGTCTCTCTTTTTCTCATTCTTTATCTCTCTCTCTCTTTCTCTTTCTATCTCCCTCTTTCTCCCTTTCTCTCTCTCTCTCTCTCTTTCCCTCCCTCCCTCCTTCCCTCCCCCCCTCCCTCCCTCCCTTACTCACTCACCCCCCCCCCCTCTCTCTCTCTCTTTACAAAAGTGTAATAAACACATCACAGATGCGGACCGAGAAGTAATCACAGCTAACAGGTTCCTCTCGTACTCAGAATGAATACGGCCTCCATGCTCTGCAAATGCAATCTTCACCAGAGAAAAGTACATCTTTTGTTGTTTCCGGTGAACAGACGAATGGATGTACTCCGAAGGGATGGGGAATAAGATGACAAGATATACTTCAGTGAACCCTGAGGAAATACCATAGGGGGAGATCCGCTTGCGAAGATCAGTAGACAGGAGGAGCTTTCGAAATGTAGAAAGATGGAAGAAAAAGGAGTTTTGTAGAAGGGAAGGAAATTGAATACTTTTAACTACATGCAGGGGAGGTAACCGGGAAAGGGTTGAATGGTATAAAAAGTAGAATGAAGTTGAATGGAAAGTAGACAACACAAGAGTAGAGCAAACTGGAAATCCCATAGTACGAAACCGCAGGAAATAATTCAATATTGAGGTTAGCTTTAAAAGACATACTTGCATTTCTATTTTTCATGCGGGACATAAATGATTTTATTTCTGGGGATGGGTTAAAATTGAAACAAGCTTTACAGCGAAGAAACACACACAATATCTACGCTAA
>NW_028234439.1:6083518-6088518 GCF_977035675.1 Penaeus japonicus
TGATGTCACGTAGCGAATTTCAACTCAGTTACGTAAGTACTATTGTTAGAGGTACTCCGGAGAAATGAGTGAACACATCATATCATGTGTCTAGTGGGTTTATCTGTCATTTCATCAACACGGAAAAGTGTTTTGCAAGTCCAATATGTATATATATATGTGTGTGTGTGTGTGTGTGTGTTTGTGTGTGTTAATGAATAAATAGACAGATAGATAAGTATATATATATATATATATATATATATATATATATATATATATATATATATATATATATATATATATATATATATACTTAATCTATTGGCTTTTTTATTTCCCTCGCAAACCTTATCCGCTAGAATTCCGTTCGAACTTCAAGTCACTTACTAAGAGAGATAGTTGGTGTAGTTCACTGAATTTTATTATTTCTCCAGTGTCAATTTATGGCAGAAAAGATATTAAAGAAATGTCTTTTAGAATCTATGAGATAGTGAAGTAAGATTTTTCAATTTCCGTGCTTGGCGTCAGAATGCAGATTTTATTTTTACTCGTAGGTGAATAAAGGTAATTTCAAATGCATCAAAGTGAATGCATTGGAGCGAGGACGTAGGAAGTTAGCTTCTTTAAACGGTTCAGCTATCACGGGATAATTTGAACTTCGACTGGATTTCTGGCAGCAACATTTCCATTTTCCCTTTTTCTGGAGTGACATTTTATATATACTGTGCCAAATGATCCTTTAGGATCAAAAATCTTATTTACATAATTTTGTATCAGTATATCTACACTGACATGTGTCATAATTATGTCATGAAAATTCTCTACCAAAAAATATGTTACAAAAGCTATGCATATGATATTTGCTCTAATTATTACGATCACCGCAAAAACCGTGCGCGATTTATGCAATTATTAGGAATCTGGATGTGTACATGAAAGCAATTCAGAATCAACTTTTTGTATTCTAGATTTTTTTAAAATATTATCACATCATATAATGATATATATGTATATGCATATATATATATATATATATATATATATATATATATATATATATATATATATATATATAAACTTACATATGTATATGTGTATATATGTATACACACACACACACACATATATATGTATATATATATATATATATATATATATATATATATATATATATATATATATATATATATATATATGTGTGTGTGTGTGTGTGTGTGTGTGTGTATACATATACATATATATGTATGTGTGTGTGCTGATTATGTGTACCTGGCGTTGTCTCTCTTTTTCTCATTCTTTATCTCTCTCTCTCTTTCTCTTTCTATCTCCCTCTTTCTCCCTTTCTCTCTCTCTCTCTCTCTTCCCTCCCTCCCTCCTCCTTCCCTCCCTCCCTCCCTCCCTCCCTCCCTCCCTCCCTCCCTCCCTCCCTCCCTCCCTCCCTCCCCTCCCTCCCTCCCTCCCTCCCTTACTCACTCACCCCCCCCCCCCCTCTCTCTCTCTTTACAAAAGTGTAATAGACACATCACAGATGCGGACCGAGAAGTAATCACAGCTAACAGGTTCCTCTCGTACTCAGAATGAATACGGCCTCCATGCTCTGCAAATGCAATCTTCACCAGAGAAAAGTACATCTTTTGTTGTTTCTGGTGAACAGACGAATGGATGTACTCCGAAGGGATGGGGAATAAGATGACAAGCTATACTTCAGTGAACCCTGAGGAAATACCAAAGGCGGAGATCCGCTTGCAAAGATCAGTAGACAGGAGGAGCTTTCGAAATGTAGAAAGATGGAAGAAAAAGGAGTTTTGTAGAAGGGAAGGAAATTGAATACTTTTAACTACATGCAGGGGCAGTAACCGAGGAAGGGTTGAATTGTATAAAAAGTAGAATGAAGTTGAATGGAAAGTAAACAAGACATCTGAGTAGAGCAAACGGGGAATCCCACAGTACGAGACCGCAGGAAATAATTCAATATTGAGGTTAGCTTTAAAAGACATACTTGTTTTTCTATTTTTCACGCGGGAGACGAATGATCGGAACATAGTAGACTATTATTTCTGGGGATGAGTTAAAAGTGAAACTGAATCATTACAGCGAAGCAATGCACAAAATATTTATGCTAAATGTATTACTTGACAAATGGCTTCATGGCAGTCACAGAGTTAATCTTGATTTTATTCCCAGGAACAAATGTAAATAGATCGATAAAAAAACAACGACTACAACAGTAAGAGAAATGCTATGAAATTGTGCACGATGTATCACCCTTGTACTCACATCTCTCTAATTGGTCGGCATATACTTCTCTCTCGCCCTCTCTTTCTCTCTCTCTCTCCTCTTTACTTCTCTCTCTCTCTCTCCTCTTCTCTCTTCTTCTCTCCTCTTTACTCCCCTCTCTCTCTCTCTCTCTCTCTCTCTCTCTCTTTCTCTTTTTTTTACTCCCCATAGCATGATTCATTTTAAGATTAGGTTATATACTTTGTTTTTCTTCAATTTTAGTTATCTGTTATAAAATCTCATTAGGAAATATCAAAGTATACTCCCCCACCTCGCTCACTCTCTCTCTCTCTCTCTCTCTCTCTCTCTCTCTCCCTCTCATCTCTTTCTCATTTTTTGCTTTGTGGTGTCCTACGCATGCGCGCATCCTAACGTGTGTATAAGCTGTCTGTGTGTTGTATTATATTATATTGCTGACATGTGTGTAGGGATCGAACTCACACATGGAAGTATTCGGAAGGAAGTGCAGTCAAAAGTTTTTTTCTGGGGTGACATTTTATATGTACTGTGCCAAATGATCCTTTAGGATCAAAAATCTTATTTACATAATTTTGTATCAGTATATCTACACTGACATGTGTCATAATTATGTCATGAAAATTCTGTACCAAAAAATATGTTACAAAAGCTATGCATATGATATTTGCTGTAATTATTACGATCACCGCAAAAACCGTGCGCGATTTATGCAATTATTAGTAATCGGCATGTGTACATGAAAGCAATTCAGAATCAACTTTTTGTATTCTAGATTTTTTTCCTTTCTTTTTTAAATATTATCACATCATATAATGATATATATGTATATATATATATATATACATATATATATATATATATATATATATATATATATATATATATAAATAAACTTACATATGTATATGTGTATATATGTATACACACACACACACATATATATATGTATATATATATATATATATATATATATATATATATATATATATATATATATATATATATATATATGTGTGTGTGTGTGTGTGTGTGTGTGTGTGTGTGTGTGTGTGTGTGTGTGCATACATATACATATATATGTATGTGTGTGTGCTGATTATGTGTACCTGGCGTTGTCTCTCTTTTTCTCATTCTTTATCTCTCTCTCTCTTTCTCTTTCTAACTCCCTCTTTCTCCCTTTCTCTCTCTCTCTCTCTCTCTCTCTCTTTCCCTCCCTCCTTCCCTCCCTCCCTCCCTTACTCACTCCCCCCCCCCCCCCCCTCTTTCTCTCTCTCTTTACAAAAGTGAAATAGACACATCACAGACGCGCAAAGGGCATGCGGACCGAGAAGTAATCACAGCTAACAGGTTCCTCTCGTACTCAGAATGAATACGGCCTCCATGCTCTGCAAATGCAATCTTCACCAGAGAAAAGTACATCTTTTGTTGTTTCTGGTGAACAGACGAATGGATGTACTCCGAAGGGATGGGGAATAAGATGACAAGATATACTTCAGTGAACCCTGAGGAAATACCAAAGGCGGAGATCCGCTTGCGAAGATCAGTACACAGGAGTAGCTTTCGAAATGTAGAAAGATGGAAGAAAAGGGAGTTTTGAGAAGGGAAGGAAATTGAATACTTTTAACTACATGCAGGGGCGGTAACCGGGGAAGGGTTGTATTGTATAAAAAGTAGAATGAAGTTGAATGGAAAGTAAACAAGACATCTGAGTAGAGCAAACTGGAAATCCCATAGTACGAGATCGTAGGAAATAATTCAATATTGAGGTTAGCTTTAAAAGACATACTTGGATTTCTATTTTTCACCCGGGACATGAATGATTTTATTTCTGGGGATGGGTTAAAAGTGAAACAAGCTTTACAGCGAAGCAACACACACAATGTCTATGCTAAATGTATTACTTAACAAATGGCTTTATAGCAGTCATAATCAGAGTTAATCTTGATTTTATTCCCAGGAATAAGTGTAAATAGATCGATAAAAAAACAAAAACAAAAAAAAAACGACTGCAACAGTAGGAGAAATGACATGAAATTGTATACGATGTAACACTCTTGCCCTTTCTCACATCTCTCTAATAGGACGGCATGTACTTTTCTCTCGCCCTCTCTCTCTTTCTCATTCTCTCACCCTCTCTTTCTCTCTCATTCTCTCTCTCTTTCCTCTTTACTCCTCTCTCTCTCATTCTCTCTCTCTCTCTCTCTCTCTCTCTGTGAGAATTATAGAGAATGCTATATACGATATTAAATACATATAATTCAAATACATTAATCATATGACTGGTTTACGCTCCTAGCCAGCGAGGCTATCGCCGGATCAGGTCTGGTCAACTTTGATTGACAGCTAATTAACTAATGCTTGCTATTCCAAAAACCTACACCCTCAAAACGAGCATAATTCCTCGATTGCCACGCCCCTTACATTCCAGACAATCTTCCCACGTTACTACCGTTGGGGACGCCGGATGCGAACCCCTTCCATATAAGCAGGATGTTGGAACATACCGACAGACCGGGAATCGACCACTGACACCTGATTTCCCCGCCAGTTCATACGTGTTGTGATATTGTTTATTGCTGTGACCATTGTTCTGCAGTGATTATTTCTATCGTACACCATAACGGCAGACTATCTGCATTATGGAATAAATCTGTAATGTTCAAACCCTGTGTCTGGCATCACTACCTATTTTGTGCTGGGCTCATAGTTCCAATAGACTAAGACAACCCTCACACACTCTCTCTCTCTCTTCTTACCTCTTC
>NW_028234439.1:6113518-6116018 GCF_977035675.1 Penaeus japonicus
TGCACCATTCAGAAACCAATTATAGACTATGGAGTTCCACCTTTCTATTAGAGACGGAGTTAACTTTTGTAACATCTTTTTATTTTCTCGAGGATCATCCAA
Organism: Penaeus japonicus; assembly: GCF_977035675.1. Lineage (NCBI taxonomy): Eukaryota > Metazoa > Arthropoda > Malacostraca > Decapoda > Penaeidae > Penaeus > Penaeus japonicus. Next base: position 6,113,621 of record NW_028234439.1, read on the forward strand.
GATATTAAGAAGATCAAATGTTTTCATTATCATCAAACAGTTCTTCAAGAAATCTGAAAATTTCTGTAGTGCGCGACCATCATTCCTTAAAATCCTTGGCCACTCACTCAGTTTCTTCCTAAAAGCATTTCCAAACCTATCATTCAGTATGCCTTTAGCCTCACGAAAGGCTTCTTCATTGTGAATTCGTAGAAGTCCTCTCTTTGCTCCTCTGGCTGCTCCACTAGTATATTTACAGAGATAGAAAAGTTTCTCACCTGGCTTCGTTACACGTGATTCTATAAATATTTCAAAATTTTGAAGCCAGGATGGTAACTCCAATAAATCGCAATTGAAAACTTCTGGTTCTGGCCGTGGCTATTCATTTTTGTTTTTCGTTAACAAAATATCACCCACTTCCTTTAATACATCAATGTCCACTAATGAACTTGTTCTATCTTGTCTAGTTAATTTAATACATGTGGTGGTTTTAATTCTGATTCTGGTTTAAAACTTTTAGCTTGTAGGTTAAGTATTGGACTTTGTATGTAAGTGTACTCTAATTTAGACACTTCCCTCTCTAATTCACCCATACTGGATGCATCTTGGACAGATATTTCTTGTTTGTAAACTAGGTTTTACTTTCCTATCTTCTGCTGATTGCTATCAAAATGAATAAAAATATTTATGAAGATGTAGTGTCTAACTAAGATTATCTACTTCATACTCAGGCAATACTAACTTCTCATCTTCCATTGTATTTACAATATTCGATTGTGTTTGATTAGCTACTACATCTTTCATAGCAAGATTTTTTGTGCTCTATTTCCTTTTCGTGAAACTGGAAATCAGTTTGCAGCTTAGCTAACCTTGCAAATATCTCCCCCTTCTTATTAATGCTCTGAGATCTGTTAGTAAACCGTGAATGCCTTGATACTTTACTATATTGTGACATTACTGACCTTGTCTCTTGCTTTAACTCATCCATTCTACTCTAGATCTGGTGCATGCAAGTTTTATTAACTTTTTCGTCATTGCTTAACTCCTGTGACAATTTCACTTGTAAATTTGGATCTACTTCCATTAACAAATTAAAGACAGTTACTACTTCATTAAACTATGATACTGCTGCCTTTCTATATATCGGCAGATCGAGTCCCGTCCAAACTCGTGAGTTTCCACTGTTGCTTGGCGGTTACTGACGTAGCTGGGCACTGCGTTGGGTAAGGACCAAACTCAGATCGAGTCAACACTCGTTGGCACATTCTCTCACGAGTCAGCACACGCTGGCACAGGCGGGCTCGTCTCAGTGCATACAAGCCCGGCGTAGCACCTGCTCCGCAAATCTGGTTTATCCTTATCCTTTCTATGTAATCTAAGCTGATCCACATTTAATACACTGTCTAGACCAAACATTATACCTCTAAACACCTTTCCCCATGCTTGCCTAGCTCCCAATAACCTTTTTAAAACCTGTGTCATTTGATACTCACGCTCTTTCTCTGTTAAAACTCTTTGCCTAGCACCCTTCATTTCATTACTAGCCTCAGTCTGTTGACGGTGATCACTACCAGCTTCTTCAGTGGTACTCATTTTGTCACTATTTATGTACCACTGACCCAATTAGAACTTATGACTAACATTAAACATACTTTTTCATCAGAAGTTCACGAGCTGTCGGTGAGTCTTGTAGAAGGAAGAGATTCTTTGAAGAACGGAGATCTTTGCAGCAATTCAACAGGTTACTTCTTTGTTGATTGTCGGAGTTCTCATAGCCTTCGTAGTTCTTTCCTTATATTGTCAAGAGAATTCAATATATGGGGGCTTGAATTTACTGGTGTGAGTAGTACTTGCACCAAATTCTCATAATTCAAAGGAGTTATGCTGATTGTGTAAGGTAATGTCGAGGGGAAGCCAAAAAAAAATCATCCGCCAAAGCGGCGGATGGCGGCTTAGGGCCAAAAGGAAGAGGGAGGGGGCCCGTTCACTCTCCCGTGGGAAGACTTATTCGTCCCACACCCCAGGTACAAATCCTAATTAAGATGGGTCTGGTTACGTGTGTTCGTCACCTCTCTTTTTTTTACAAACGCCAATTGATAGAACAATAAAACATGAGAAATAAAGCCAAATTGGCAGAGGTAAAACGGAGTTAAAAAGAAAAACTAATAATAGTATCAAAAACATAAAAAGACCAAAGACTCCATTAAAAGAAACCAACTAAAATTAAAATCTGAGAAGGAGTATGGAAAGGGTGCGAGCGAGAGAAAACGAGGGAATATAAACAGGAAAGACGGAAGCTAGTTAGAGGGAAGAAATAGACCAAGTTACAGACAGTAGGAAGATAATTAAAGGTGGAGAGTGGAAAGGGAAGCGAACAAGAAAAGTTCAGACCAATGAAAAGGAATGAGGAAGGAGTACG
>NW_028234439.1:6121018-6123518 GCF_977035675.1 Penaeus japonicus
ACAACTATCATCATTATAACGAATGTCTGGCATCTGCTTTATGACACGAGTAAGGTATTTATTTCGAATAATTTCTTTCCTTTCCTTTCAGACATTCAGACATTGCCGGTTTCTGAAGAAGTCCTTTCATCTCAAGATAACCACAGATACAAGTTACGCGTTCTTCTGAAACCTTGAGTTTGCTTCTATTTTGGCACATATCAAGTGTCTATTCAAAATGCTTGGCGCTTCTTTTCGATATCGCCTCAAGGACATGTGCAACGATCAGCAATATTTTCAAAGTCTCTACACTTTTTTTTTTTTTCTTTTTTTTTTTTTTTTGAAAATTATTTTTCCCTTAATTGGATTTTTTTTTCTCTTTAGATCCCGTTACCTGGTGTTCCTCTTTTGATACCAGTACAGTAACAGAATATAATTTGAGATCATCCTGTTTCCATGTACACAGTAATGATGTCTAGTTATCTTGCCAAGGCTGCTTTTATTCCCCGGAAATTATTCATCTCATTATTTCCAATATTCACTGGAAAGTTACTTGTATATATCTCGTTATTCTATTCCCTCTTTACGTTCCGGGATCTGCATTTGCTCATGTCAGAACTCCAATTAATCGTGTGATTAAATATATCTGTCCCCTAGCGCATTTTATTGCTATTTTCTATGAATCATTTAGCTACTTATAACATACTTATAACACACTTTAATGCAATGACAACAGTGCAAGATCAAAGACTCTAGCTTTTCTTCTCGTTGTTATGTTGACAGCTGTCCCTTGCAATAAGAAAATAAGAACATGAGTCAGTGATGCTAGGAAGGAATTCTACGCTAGCTAGAAATAGGGAGGAAGAGGAACATGAATGATGAATGACATTTATAAGTAGCTAACGAGTCTGAAATTTCATACGAGTTGTATAGACAAAGTTCCAGGTTTACTTGGATTTCCTTTATTTTGACGGCAAAATTAGTTTAGCAAACGAGAGTAGACGAAATAGAAGGCCATTTTACGGATTCTTATTAACGAAAAATTGAATCTGGAAAAAAAAAACATAATCATCATTATCATCACCATCCCCATCATCATAATCATCATTATCATCATCATCATAATCATTACCATCATCATCATCATCATCGTCATCACCATCATCACCATCATCATTATCATCATCATCATAATCATTACCATCATCACCATCATCCTCATCATCACCATCATCATAAACGCAATAATTTCATCACTATTTTCCGCATCCTGACTATCATCAATTTTATCATTCATATTATCATCACTGCACCACAATATTAGTATCAGTATCAGTCATTACATCACCACTTACTGTCACATCAGTATCAGTATTATATATATATATATATATATATATATATATATATAAATATATATATATATATATATATATATATATATATATATATATATATATATATATATATATATATATATATACATATGGAGATTAGAATTATTATTGTTACTACCATCACTTTTCTCACAACTTGAACTTAGACCACCAGAAAAAAACACGTTTAAAAATCCTTATCAAAAGCTTAAATAAACCCGTTTTTGATACGTTATTCCTTTCGTAATTTAGTGACAATTTCCGTTCTGAAATAAACCTGTTAGTCATTGTCTATAACGAAGCTAGGACAGGTTTTAAAAAGTCGCTTTGTTTTGCTCGAGATTCACTTATTATTGGGATAAAAACAAAGTGGATGGACGTGATTTAGTGGAGGTGGATAGATGGGTGGATGAGGTTTAAGTGGAGGTAGATAGATGGGTGGATGAGATTAAGTGGAAGTGGATAGATGAGTGGATGAGGTATAATGTACGTGGATAGATGGGTAGATGAAGTTTAAGTGGAGGTGGATAGATGGGCGGATGGGGTTTAGTGGAGGTGGATAGATGGGTGGATGAGTTTTAAGTGGAGGTGGATAGATGATTGGTTGAGGTTCAATGGAGGTGGATAGATGGGCGGAAGGGATTTAGTGAGAGGTGGACTCATGGATGGACGAAGACTAGTGGAGATGGATGGATCGGTGGCTGAAATCATGCCTAAATTAAGATTATTGAATGGTTTATAACACAAACAATATGCTACAGGTTGAGAGAGAAAAAAAAACAATTCACGAAAAGAAAGCAATGACCTTTATTATGATTCGTTTATAAATAAAAGTTCAGCTCTTGTTGACCAAACAATCTTCAGTAACAGCTAAGGAAATCTTAACATCACCTTTAAAAAAGAAATCCAATAGGTAAATCAACTCGACACAAAGTGAAAGAACCACTTAGTAGATCTTGCCAGAGGTGTGTTTCGAAAGACATGATGGTAAGATCTGCTGAAAACAAGTCTTGGGTTCGAATGTATGTCTTTCAGATATTTAGGAATTTATGAGGTATCGAGAATTGTCGTTTTTTATTTGTTTGTTTGTTTGTTTATTTGTTTGTCGGATTCTGAAATTATTCGACAATGAAAACAACGGCAAT
>NW_028234439.1:6142481-6145531 GCF_977035675.1 Penaeus japonicus
ACACACACACTGCGCGCGCGCGCGCATCTATGTATGTGTGGCTGTCTTTTGTCAAATCACTTAAAACCCTACATCTACATATTAATTACACAAAGAGTCTTTAATACAGGATGATTATATTCTTAATTAAGTTACTCAATGATAGCAATGATCCTAACATAAACCATCGGTTAGAATGCAAACATAATACTCGATCTGTCTTCACTGTACAAACGAAAAGGACGCAGATTGATGCAGCATGTAAATGAAGCACCAAACTACAGATATATAATAATTTTTCCCATGGCCGCTCGAAGATTGTGTTGATTATTATTATACTGGAATGTAATACCATCTAATAACTCTTCCAGCCTCGCGCAAGGCTGCAACGTATTTGTAATTAATCTTAATGCCAAGCTCTGACATACGACACATTTTCCCTTGACACATTCCATTTGCGATTGGCTCCTGGCACCGAAGAAATGAATGGCACTTCGGCTAAGCTAGATTGGTACTAGTGATTGAGACATATCCAGTGCCATGAATATGCTGCAAATATATCATAGCATATTGAATCACAAAAACACAAACACAGTAACGTGCACAAAACAGAATTAATAAAACACTGCCACAAAAAGAAAGGAAAAACTAGCGAGTTTCCAACTTTTTAAAGAAAGTTCCTCATCAGGCGAAAGCAATCCAAAAAATGGATTGCTTACGCCTGATGAGGAACTTTCTTTAAAAAGTTCGAAACGTCGCGAGTTTTTCCTTTCTTTTTGTGGCAGTGTTTTATTAACATAGCATATTGTTGCATGTCAATAGATATGCCATTCATTTACAAATTTTATCGGCTCTCTCCGGCTCTCAATAACTGCCACGCATTTCTAACACATGTCATTACGAAATAATTTCCTACAAAGAAACTAAAAGCTTTTCCTGAACTTGTTTGTTCTTTTATGGTGTTCCACTTTTCACCACTCGACGTAATTGGTTGTCTTGGGCAGAAAGAGATTAAAAGCAGATCAAAGACAATAAAATTCTTGTTTACTTCTTTCTTATCTTATCTACAACGTCTCATATCAAACATGTTTTCTTTTCCTTCGCTGTTTTCTCTCTCTTTACATTTACCTGTGACGCTATCCCTTGCCTCATTCAAAAGATGTTTTTCCACTCTGTATATCCTCGTCTTGCAGCTTCTGTTATTCAACCTTTTACGAATATATGTGATTTGCATTTCTTTGTCATTCTGTCGGTTTGTCTCTCTCTCTCTCTCTCTCTCTCTCTCTCTCTCTCTCTCTCTCTCATCACTAACATTATCATCACCATAATGATCATTATCATAAGCAATATCAAAATTACTATTGAGATCATCATAATCATCAACATAACTATTATTATGATTCTTATTACTATAATCATTATCATCATCAACATTCCTTTCATCATTCTTATAACGATTACCATTATCACTATTGTCATTTCTATTATTATTATCATTACTATCATTATCATTACTGTATCACCATAATTAACATCGTTATTGTTATTATTTTTATCAAAGCCTCCCTTTTCACACAACTTCCAACGGATAACTACGGCCACATCATCGTGTTTCATCTTATATTCTCTCTGTGCTACGTTAAGGCACTGCGAAACTATGTGAGCCTCCGTTTCATCAACACTACATATTTAACTCTAAGGAAATACATCTCCATATACTACTTTCCCGATGTTGTTGTATATGGAGATGTATTTCCTTAGAGTTAAATATCACCAGCAACACACCCTTGCAACCATTAATGAGCATCTTGAAACTCTGAATAATGACTATGAGTGCTACACTGATGGATCCCTACAGTCTGGAAGTAGAGCAGGATGTGCTTATGTTGTATATAAAAACAATATTTTGCAGCACCAGGATTGTAGGAGGGTTCATGACTGGGCGAACACTACGCAAACTGAGTTGGCAGGAATACTCATAGCCACAGACTTTCTGTTAACTCAAGGCTCAGGAGTAATTTTCTGCGACCCGCAGAGTGCTCTCCAGACTCTGAACACCCTTGATAAAGGTGCTGGAAATATCGTAAATGATACAAGAATAAATGTACATCGCGCCAAGGAACGGGGACATGCTATATATTTTGTGTGGATACCATCGCATGTTGGAATCGCTAAACATGATCATGCTGATCGCTTAGCGAGGGCAGAATGTGATAAGCAAATTGTGGATATAGACTTTGGCATACCTCTTGCTAGGATCTCACACATAATAAGATCCTCCAATAGGGAGGACTTGATGGAGCTAACAAACTCTCAAAGACCTGAAAGCTGTAGCATAAAACATTTTGACCAGTTCTCGCAGGAGAGATTCATTTATGGTTCATACAAGACAAGGACAAGACAATGTGATATTGTGACTGCAAGAATTAGACTTGGATACAGAATGTATTGGCAGGTCAGTTCAGAATGCAATGTAGAAGAAACTAAATGCAGACTTTGCAACGAAGAGTATAAACGGACACTTGAACATTACATTTCAGAGTGCCATACTGATACAATCTTTCAGACCCACCTAGCATGAGATGTACGCAGAGTTATGTAAATTATTTCATAACATCAACATGTACTAGAAGATTCTGTACTTATGCTATATCCGAAATTCGGTAGTATGATACCCTATTATAACATTTTATCAAATGTCTATTCACGTTGATATACTATATTAGAATATAATCATGTTATTTACCTTAATTTGTAATACAATTGTTCAGCAACAATGTCATGACTAAATAAAATGTATCAAAGCTTGCCCATGGCCTGTGCAGTTAGCCAGGTTGGTAAATGTAAGATTAAAGACTAAACTAAACGATGTTGTTTGACCACAGAGCCTTGATTTTGTGCTACAATGATTTTCGTTTGCTTTTTTTTTTTTTTCAAATAGCACTTTCTTTATCTAGTCTCTAATTTGCTACCTTTTATTTAATTCATTGCTTTTCTGAAAACTGCCCATGTAATAATTTTCCCTTTTACGTTGTTTCGTGCTCCTGCTGTTATCATCTCTGCTTTTACTG
>NW_028234439.1:6150631-6153131 GCF_977035675.1 Penaeus japonicus
ACATCTGAGTAGAGCAAACTGGGAATCCCACAGTACGAGACCGCAGGAAATAATTCAATATTGAGGTTAGCTTTAAAAGACATACTTATTTTTCTATTTTTCACGCGGGAGACGAATGATCGGAACATAGTAGACTATTATTTCTGGGGATGAGTTAAAAGTGAAACAGAAGCATTAAAGCGAAGCAATAAACAAAATATTTATGCTAAATGTATTACTTGACAAATGGCTTCATGGCAGTCACAATCAGAGTTAATCTTGATTTTATTCCCAGGAATAAGTGTAAATAGATCGATAAAAAAAACAACGACTACAACAGTAGGAGAAATGCCATGAAATTGTGTACGATGTATCACTCTTGCACTAACATCTCTTCAATAGGTCGGCACGTACTTCTCTCTCGCCCTCACTCTCTCTCTTTCTCTCTCTCTCTCTCTCTCTCTCTCTCTCTCTCTCTCTCTCTCTCTCTCTCTCTCTCTCTCTCTCTCTCTCTCTCTCTCTCTCTCACTCTCTCTCTCTGTAACCCATCGGTGCCAACAGTTGTAAAGCCACCACTGGGAGCAGTTGTTGTTCGCTCGATGCCCTGGTTGTGATCTGGTGGAATAAGCAGACAGATGTTCACCTGCCATGGTCTTTATTATGGAACGTTAGTACACTAGGTTCCGGCCGAAGGCCGGAGGTCAGAGCTCTTCGCACTTGTCTGTCTAATCTGATCTGTCTTTCTCTCTGACTTGGGTTCTTTCTGTGTCCTTCTTAAGTATGAATCCTGAGTCAACTTTCTACGCCTAAGGCCCTCCATTAGCAAACACAGCTGCTAAGAGAAACTGGAGTTTCGAGACGGAAACGAACAAAGGAAACAGGATGCGTCAGGTCAAAACAGACTGCCAGCGATATTGCATTGAATTAAGTAGAAATATATGATCAATGTCTTGGGTCGCATGATGTATAATACCAGTGCCTTACATCGCTCGGACCACGCTACTAGACGGCCCCCGTCGTATCTTAGAGAAATAACCAGGCTTTAACTACTATAAACAAAATCTCACTATGAGTTCATGAAATATACTTGAAAGGTGGCAGTACATTTGAGAATAGAATACATTAAAATATTTTGTATCACGACTGGTGGTGTCAGTGTACCGAGGGTGGGAGTCTGACAGTGGGTAGCCTCTGGGGCACACAATTCAACACCATGAAACTTATGGGTAACAGGTGAACTAGTTACGGTGGTCAGGCGTAATTGGCGCGATGCCCTGTACTTCAAAGGTGCGGTTGGGTTGACTGCCATGCACCCAAACACTGTACAACTCAACCACTGTTCTACCTTGGTGAAAAGATACACCAACACAACACAGTAGGTATATAGTGGGGAGGGGGGGGGGTTACATATATATATGAATTGTGTGGGAAAACTTTTCGACCGCTGGGGGGGGGGGGGGGGACCGCATAAAAATGTGCGGGCAAATTTCTCGACCGCTGAGGAGAAAACAACATGCATGCTCCTTGCATGGCTTACTGAAGCGACATGCGTCTTGCATGGCTACCTGAATAACATGCGTGCATTGCGCACGGCTTACTGAAGTGACATGTGTCTTGCATGACTACCTGAATAACATGCGTGTGCTGTGCACAGCTTACTGAAACGACATGCGTCTTGCATGGCTACCTGAATAATATGCATGCGTTGCGCACGGCTTACTGAAGCGACATACGTCTTGCATGGCTACCTGAATAATATACACGCGTTGCGCACGTATGTATGTCCCCCCCTCTCTCTTTACAAAAATGTAATAGACACATTAAAGACGTGCAAAGGGCATGCGGACCGAGAAGAAAATCACAGCTAACAGGTTCCTCTCGTACTCAGAATTAATACGGCCTCCATGCTCTGCAAATGCAATCTTCACCAGAGAAAAGTACATTTTTTGTTGTTTCCGGTGAACAGACGAATGGATGTACTCCTAAGGGATGGGGAATAAGAAGACAAGATATACTTCAGTGAACCCTGAGGAAATACCATAGGGGGAGATCCGCTTGCGAAGATCAGTAGACAGGAGGTGCTTTTGAAATGTAGAAAAATGGAAGGAAAGGGAGTTTTTACAAGGGAAGGAAATTGAATACTTTTAACTACATGCAGGGGAGGTAACCGGGAAAGGGTTGAATTGTATAAAAAGTAGAATGAAGTTGAATGGAAAGTAGACAACACAAGAGTAGAGCAAACTGGAAATCCCATAGTACGAGACCGTAGGAAATAATTCAATATTGAGGTTAGCTTTAAAAGACATACTTGGATTTCTATTTTTCACGTGGGACATGAATGATTTTATTTCTGGGGATGGGTTAAAAGTGAAACAAGCTTTACAGCGAAGAAACACACACAATATCTACGCTAAATGTATTACTTAACAAATGGCTTCATGGCAGTCATAATCAGAGTTAATCTTGATTTTATTCCCAGGAATAAGTGTAAATAGATCGAAAAAAAAACGAAAAAAAAAAC
>NW_028234439.1:6158131-6160631 GCF_977035675.1 Penaeus japonicus
ATTGCATAAATCGCGCACGGTTTTTGCGTAGATCATAATAATTAGAGCAAATATCATATGCATAGCTTATGTAACATTTTTTTTTTTGTACAGAATTTTCATTACATAATTATAACACATGTCAGTGTAGATATACTGATACAAAATTGTGTAAATAAGATTTTTTTATCCTAAAGGATCATTTGGCACAGAATATATATATAATGTCACTCCAGAAAAAGGGAAAAGGGAAATGTTGGTGTCAGAAATCCAGTCGAAGTTCAAATTATCCCGTGATAGCTGAACCGTTTAAAGAAGTTTACCCTCCTACGTCCTCGCGCCAATGCATTCACTTTGATGCATTTGAAATTACCTTTATTCACCTACGAGTAAAAATAAAATCTGCATTCTGACGCCGAACACGGAAATTGAAAAATCTTACTTCACTATCTCATAGATTCTAAAAGACATTTCTTTAACATCTTTTCGCCCATAGATTGACACCAGTGAAATAATAAAATTCAGTGAACTACGCCAATTGTCTCTCTCAGTAAGTGACTTGAAGTTCGAACAGAATTGTAGCGGATGAGGTTTCCGAGGAAAATCAAAAAAGCCAATTAGAATCGTATTTAAACGTGACGTGACGATAGGCTTTCGGTGTAATAGATCCAATTTATAATAGCTAGTCTCATGACAGTATACTCTTGACTGAGTGGAAGGCGGTTAAAAGTACTAGTCAGTTCCGTCTTGGCCAGTGAAAAATATCATGAAGATAAGAATGCAAGTTTGATATATTTGCAGATTCACGCAACTGAAATGAGTTGCCTGCAACATGGTCCGTGCAGTAATCGCTAAAGGAAAGACTTCACCGCAGCCGTATTAAGTCCATGTCTGACTTGGGCTTTATCTTTTCAGAACATATTAGGTGAAGTTTGTGCAGACTCAGCGTTGGGTAGGATGAGTAATAACCCAACCCCTAAAGGGAGTTTTTGGACCAATGCTCCCTATACAGGTTATATATATATATATATATATATATATATATATATATATATATATATATATATATATATATATATATATATATATACATATATATGTATATCTATATATAAAAATGTTGAAATATCAGCTTCTGGATTTTACGTTTTTATTCTAAAAGTGATTAAATATTTTTAGATAAGTCAGTGTCTAAATTTTTGTCTCTTCATCACACTGACTGATTTAATTTCACCGAATTTGAACTACTTGATTTAAAACTCCGGTTCCAATAATTTGGAAACGAATCAGCAAAAAACTAATTGACTGAAGTCGTTATAATGCAGATAACAAAATCGGAAGCCAACGAAGTATGAAAAAATGTTAATTTAGTAATTCATCTGCAAAATATGAATGCTTCTGCCGTTTCACCAACAACTAGGTCTTCTTACACTGAAATCGCAATCCGACTGTAAAGAGAGCAATAAAAGTATTTATAATTACTTATTAATTATTGATTATTAATTTATTTATATCTATAGATGAAGATATACGTATGTATACATACATACATATATATATATATATATATATATATATATATATATATATATATATATATATATATATATATATATATATATATATATATATATATGTATGTATACATACGTATATCTTCATCTATAGATATAAATAAGTTAATAATCAATAATCAATATATATATATATATATATATATATATATATATATATATATATATATATATATATATTTCTCTCCCTCACTCCCTACCTCCCTCCCTCTCTTACTCACTAACTCACCCCCCCCCCCCCTCCCTTCTCTCTTTACAAAATTGTATAATGGTGGGTAAACTTGAGGGTAAAAAGTGTGTTTGTATGTGTGTATGGTGATTATGTGTACCTGGCGTTGTCTCTCTTTCTCTCTGTCTCTTTGTCTCTGTCTCATTCTTTATCTTTCGATCTTTTTCTCTTTCTATCTCCCTTTTTCTCCCTTTCTTTCGCCCTCTCTCTCTCTCTCTTTCTCTCCCTCCCTCCCTGCCTTACTCACTCACGCACCCCCTCCCCTCCCTCTCTTTTTACAAAAGTGTAATAGACACATCACAGACGCGCAAAGGGCATGCGGACCGAGAAGTAATCACAGCTAACAGGTTCCTCTCGTACTCAGAATGAATACGGCCTCCATGCTCTGCAAATGCAATCTTCACCAGAGAAAAGTACATCTTTTGTTGTTTCTGGTGAACAGACGAATGGATGTACTCCGAAGGGATGGGGAATAAGATGACAAGATATACTTCAGTGAACCCTGAGGAAATACCAAAGGCGGAGATCCGCTTGCGAAGATTAGTAGACAGGAGGAGCTTTCGAAATGTAGAAAGATGGAAGAAAATGTTTTTTTTTTTTTTTTTTTTAGAAGGGAAGGAAATTGAATACTTTTAACTACATTCAAGTGTGGTAACCGGGAAAGGGTTGAATTGTATAAAAAGTAGAATGAAGTTGAATGGAAAGTAAACAAGACATC
>NW_028234439.1:6165631-6168131 GCF_977035675.1 Penaeus japonicus
ATATATATATATATATATACATATATATATATGTGTGTGTGTGTGTGTGTGTGTGTGCATACATATACATATATATGTATGTGTGTGTGCTGATTATGTGTACCTGGCGTTGTCTCTCTTTTTCTCATTCTTTATCTCTCTCTCTCTTTCTCTTTCTAACTCCCTCTTTCTCCCTTTCTCTCTCTCTCTCTCTCTCTCTCTCTTTTCCCCTCCCTCCCTCCCTCCCTCCCTCCCTCCCTCCCTCCATTACTCACTCACTCACCCCCCCCCCTCTCTCTCTCTTTACAAAAGTGTAATAGACACATCACAGACGCGCAAAGGGCATGCGGACCGAGAAGTAATCACAGCTAACAGGTTCCTCTCGTACTCAGAATGAATACGGCCTCCATGCTCTTCAAATGCAATCTTCACAAGAGAAAAGTACATCTTTTGTTGTTTCTGGTGAACAGACGAATGGATGTACTCCGAAGGGATGGGGAATAAGATGACAAGATATACTTCAGTGAACCCTGAGGAAATACCAAAGGCGGAGATCCGCTTGCGAAGATCAATATGTAGAAAGATGGAAGAAAAAGGAGTTTTTTTTTTTTTTTTTTTAGAAGGGAAGGAAATTGAATACTTTTAACTACATGCAGGGGCGGTAACTGGGGAAGGGTTGAATTGTATAAAAAGTAGAATGAAGTTGAATGGAAAGTAAACAAGACATCTGTGTAGAGCAAACGGGGAATCCCACAGTACGAGACCGTAGGATATAATTCAATAATGAGGTTAGCTGTAAAGACATACTTGGTTTTCTATTTTACACGCGGGAGACGAATGATCGGAACATAGTAGACTATTATTTCTGGTAATGGGTTAAAAGTGAAACAGAATCATTACAGCAAAGCAATGCACAGAATATCTACGCTAAATGTATTACTTGACAAATGGCTTCATGGCAGTCACAATCAGAGTTAATCTTGATTTTATTCCCAGGAATAAGTGTAAATAGATCGATAAAAAAAACAACGACTACAACAGTAGGAGAAATGCCATGAAATTGTGTACGATGTATCACTTGCACTAACATCTCTTCAATAGGTCGGCACGTACTTCTCTCTCGCCCTCACTCTCTCTCTCTCTCTCTCTCTCTCTCTCTCTCTCTCTCTCTCTCTCTCTCTCTCTCTCTCTCTCTCTCTCTCTCTCTCTCTCTCTCTCTTTCACTCTCACTCTCTCTCTCTGTAACCCATCGGTGCCAACAGTTGTAAAGCCACCACTGGGAGCAGTTGTTGTTCGCTCGATGCCCTGGTTGTGATCTGGTGGAATAAGCAGACAGATGTTCACCTGCCATGGTCTTTATTGTGGACCGTTAGTACATTAGGTACTGGCCGAAGGCCGGAGCTCAGAGCTCTTCGCACTTGTCTGTCTAATCTGATCTGTCTTTCTCTCTGACTTGGGTTCTTTCTGTGTCCTTCTTAAGTATGAATCCTGAGTCAGCTTTCTACACCTAAGGCCCTCCATTAGCAAACACAGCTGCTAAGAGAAACTGGAGTTTCGAGACGAAAACGAACAAAGGAAACAGGATGCGTCAGGTCAAAACAGACTGCCAGCGATATTGCATTGAATTAAGTAGAAATATATGATCAATGTCTTGGGTCGCATAATGTACAATACCAGTGCCTTACATCGCTCGGACCACGCTACTAGACGGCCCCCGTCGTATCTTAGAGAAATAACCAGGCTTTAACTACTATAAACAAAATCTCACTATGAGTTCATGAAATATACTTGAAAGGTGGCAGTACATTTGAGAATAGAATACATTAAAATATTTTGTATCACGACTGGTGGTGTCAGTGTACCGAGGGTGGGAGTCTGACAGTGGCTAGCCTCTGGGGCACACAATTCAACACCATGAAACTTATGGGTAACAGGTGAACTAGTTACGGTGGTCAGGCGTAATTGGCGCGATGCCCTGTACTTCAAAGGTGCGGTTGGGTTGACTGCCATGCACCCAAACACTGTACAACTCAACCACTGTTCTACCTTGGTGAAAAGATACACCAACACAACACAGTAGGTATATAGCGGGGAGGGGGGGGGGGTTACATATATATATGAATTGTGTGGGAAAACTTTTCGACCGCTGGGGGGGGGGGGGACCGCATAAAAATGTGCGGGCAAATTTCTCGACCGCTGAGGAGAAAACAACATGCATGCTCCTTGCATGGCTTACTGAAGCGACATGCGTCTTGCATGGCTACCTGAATAACATGCGTGCATTGCGCACGGCTTACTGAAGTGACATGTGTCTTGCATGACTACCTGAATAACATGCGTGTGCTGTGCACAGCTTCCTGAAACGACATGCGTCTTGCATGGCTACCTGAATAACATGCATGCGTTGCGCACGGCTTACTGAAGCGACATACGTCTTGCATGGCTACCTGAATAATATACGTGCGTTGCGCACGTATGTATGTCCGCCCCCTCCATCCCCCCCTCCCTTACTCACTCACTC
>NW_028234439.1:6173131-6178131 GCF_977035675.1 Penaeus japonicus
TGCATTCACTCTGATGCATTTGAAATGACCTTTATTCACCTACGAGTAAAAATAAAATCGGCATTCTGACGCCAAACACGGAAATTGAAAAATCTTACTTTTCTATCTCATAGATTCTAAAAGACATTTCTTTAACATATTTTCTGCCATAAATTGACACTAGAGAAATAATAAAATTCAGTAAACTACGCCAACTATCTCTCTCAGTAAGTGACTTGAAGTTCGAACGGAATTGTAGCGGATGAGGTTTCCGAGGGAAATCAAAAAAGCCAATTAGAATCGTATTTGAACGTGACATTACGATAGGCTTTCGGTGTAATAGAGCCAATTATAATAGCTAGTCTCATGACAGTATACTCTTGACTGAGGGGAAGGCGGTTAAAAGTACTAGTCAGTTCCGTCTTGGTCAGTGGAAAATATCATGAAGATAAGAATGCAAGCTTGATATATTTGCAGATTCACGCAACTGAAATGAGTTGCCTGCAACATGGTCCGTGCAGTAATCGCTATAGGTAAGACTTCATCGCAGCCGTATTAAGTCCATGTCTGACTTGGGCTTTATCTTTCCAGAAGTTTGTGCAGACTCAGCGTTGGGTAGGATGAGTAATAACCCAACCCCTAAAGGGAGTTTTAGGACCAATGCTCCCTACACAGGTTATATATATATATATATATATAGATATATATATATATATATATATATATATATATATATATATATATATATATATATACATATATATTTATATATATACATATAGAATTATATATATATACATATACATATATATATATATATACATATATATATATATATATATATATATATATATATATATATATATATATTGCGTCACTTTAGCGTACTTGTCTAGGCTTTGTCTTGCTAGAGCATATACTGTTGAAATATCAGCTTCCGGATTTTACGTTTTTATTCTAAAGGTGATATTTTTTGATAAGTCAGTGTCTAAATTTTTGTCTTTTCATCACACTGACTGATTTAATTTCACCGAATTTGAACTACGATTTAAAACTCCGGTTCCAATAATTTGGAAACGAATCAACAAAAAACTAATTGACTGAAGTCGTTATAATGCAGATAACAAAATCGGAAACCAACGAAGTATGAAAAAATGTTAATTTAGTAATTCATCTGCAAAATATGAATGCGTCTGCCGTTTCACCAACAACTAGGTCTTCTTACACTGAAATCGCAATCCGACTGTAAAGAGAGAAATGAAAGTATTTATAATTACTTATCAATTATTGATTATTAACTTATTTATATCTATAGATGAAGATATACGTATGTATACATACATACATACATACATATATATATGTATATATATATATATATATATATAATATATATATATATATATATGTAAATATATATATACGTATATATATATATATATATATATATATATATATATATATATATATATATATATATATATACATATATATTTCTCTCCCTCACTCCCCCCCTCCCCCCCTCTCTTACTCCCTAACTCACCCCCCCCCCCCCACCTCCCTTCTCTCTTTACAAAATTGTATATTGGTGGGTAAACACTTAAGGGTAAAAAGTGTGTTTGTATGTGTGTGTGGTGATTACGTGTACCTGGCGTTGTCTCTCTTTCTCTCTGTCTGTCTCTTTCTCTCATTCTTTATCTCTCTCTCTCTTTCTCTTTCTATCTCCCTCTTTCTCCCTTTCTCTCGCCCTCTCTCACTCTCTTTCTCTCCCACCCTTCCTCCCTTACTCACTTGCTCCCCCCCCCCTCCCCCCCCTCTCTCTCTCTTTACAAAAGTGTAATAGACACATCACAGACGCGCAAAGGGCATGCGGACCGAGAAGTAATCACAGCTAACAGGTTCCTCTCGTACTCAGAATGAATACGGCCTCCATGCTCTGCAAATGCAATCTTCACAAGAGAAAAGTACATCTTCTGTTGTTTCTGGTGAACAGACGAATGGATGTACTCCGAAGGGATGGGGAATAAGATGACTAGATATACTTCAGTGAACCCTGAGGAAATACCAAAGGCGGTGATCCGCTTGCGAAGATCAGTAGACAGGAGGAGCTTTCGAAATGTAGAAAGATGGAATGAAAGGGAGTTTTGAGAAGGAAAGGAAATTGAATACTTTTAACTACATGCAGGGGCGGTAACCGGGGAAAGGTTGAATTGTATGAAAAGTAGATTGAATTTGAATGGAAAGTAAACAAGACAAGAGTAGAGCAACTGGGAATCCCACAGTACGAGACCGCAGGAAATAATTCAATATTGAGGTTAGCTTTAAAAGACATACTTGTTTTTTATTATTTTTCACGCGGGAGACGAATGATCGGAACATAGTAGACTATTATTTCTGGTAATGGGTTAAAAGTGAAACATAATCATTACAGCAAAGCAATGTACAAAATATCTACGCTAAATGTATTACTTGACAAATGGCTTCATGGCAGCCACAATCAGAGTTAATCTTGATTTTATTCCCAGGAATAAGTGTAAATAGATCGATACAAAATTAAAAAAAACGACTACAACAGTAGGAGAAATGCCATGAAATTGTGTACGATGTATCACTCTTGCACTAACATCTCTTCAATAGGTCGGCACGTACTTCTCTCTCGCCCTCACTCTCTCTCTCTCTCTTTCTCTCTGTAACCCATCGGTGTCAACAGTTGTAAAGCCACCACTGGGAGCAGTTGTTGTTCGCTCGATGCCCTGGTTGTGATCTGGTGGAATAAGCAGACAGATGTTCACCTGCCATGGTCTTTATTGTGGACCGTTAGTACACTAGGTTCCGGCCGAAGGCCGGAGGTCAGAGCTCTTCGCACTTGTCTGTCTAATCTGATCAGTCTTTCTCTCTGACTTGGTTTCTTTCTGTGTCCTTCTTAAGTATGAATCCTGAGTCAGCTTTCTACGCCTAAGGCCCTCCATTAGCAAACACAGCTGCTAAGAGAAACTGGAGTTTCCAGACGAAAACGAATAAAGGAAACAGGATGCGTCAGGTCAAAACAGACTGCCAGCGATATTGCATTGAATTAAGTAGAAATATATGATCAATGTCTTGGGTCGCATAATGTACAATACCAGTGCCTTACATCGCTCGGACCACGCTACTAGACGGCCCCCGTCGTATCTTAGAGAAATAACCAGGCTTTAACTACTAGAAACAAAATCTCACTATGGGTTCATGAAATATACTTGAAAGGTGGCAGTGCATTTGAGAATAGAATACATTAAAATATTTTGTATCACGACTGGTGGTGTCAGTGTACCGAGGGTGGGAGTCTGACGGTGGCTATCCTCTGGGGCACACAATTCAACACCATGAAACTTATGGGTAACAGGTGAACTAGTTACGGTGGTCAGGCGTAATTGGCGCGATGCCCTGTACTTCAAAGGTGCGGTTGGGTTGACTGCCATGCACCCAAACACTGTACAACTCAACCACCGTTCTACCTTGGTGAAAAGATGCACCAACACAACACAGTAGGTATATAGCGGGGAGGGGGGGGGGGGGTACATATATATATGAAATGTGCGGGAAAACTTTTCGACCGCTGGGGGGGGGGGGGAACCGCATAAAAATGTGCGGGAAAATTTCTCGACCGCTGAGAAGAAAACAACTTGCATGCTCCTTGCATGGCTTACTGAAGCGACATGCGTCTTGCATGGCTACCTGAATAATATGCGTGCATTGCGCACGGCCTACTGAAGTGACATGTGTCTTGCATGACTATCTGAATAACATGCGTGTGCTGTGCACAGCTTACTGAAACGACATGCGTCTTGCATGGCTACCTAAATAACATGCATGCGTTGCGCACGTATGTATGTCCCCCCCCCCCCCTCCCTCCCTCCCTTACTCACTCACTCACCCCCCCCCCCCCCCTCTCTCTCTTTACAAAAATGTGATAGACACATCAAAGACGTGCAAAAGGCATGCGGACCGAGAAGTAAATCACAGCTAACAGGTTCCTCTCGTACTCAGAATGAATACGGCCTCCATGCTCTGCAAATGCAATCTTCACCAGAGAAAAGTACATCTTTTGTTGTTTCCGGTGAACAGACGAATGGATGTACTCCGAAGGGATGGGGAATAAGATGACAAGATATACTTCAGTGATCCCTGAGGAAATACCAAAGGCGGAGATCCGCTTGCGAAGATCAGTAGACAGGAGGAGCTTTCGAAATGTAGAAAGATGAAAGAAAAAGGAGTTTTTTTTTTTTTTAGAAGGGAAGGAAATTGAATACTTTTAACTACATGCAGGGGCGGTATCCGGGGAAGGGTTGAATTGTATAAAAAGTAGAATGAAGTTGAATGGAAAGTAGACAACACAAGAAACAGCGAAGAAACACACACAATATCTACGCTAAATGTATTACTTAACAAATGGCTTCATGGCAGTCATAATCAGAGTTAATCTTGATTTTATTCCCAGGAATAAGTGTAAATAGATCGATAAAAAAAACAAAAAAAAACGACTACAACAGTAAGAGAAATGACATTGAAATTGTATACGATGTAACACTCTTGCGCTTTCTCACATCTCTTTAATAGGACGGCATGTCCTTTTCTCTCGCCCTCTCTTTCTCTCTCATTCTCTCTCTCTCTCTCTCTGTGAGAACTATATAGAATGCTATATACGATATTAAATACATATAAATCAAATACATTAATCATATGACTGGGTTGCACTCCTAGCCAGCGAGGCTATCGCCGGATCAGGTCGGGTCAACTTTGATTGACAGCTAATTAACTAATGCTTGCTATTCCAAAGACCTACACCCTCAAAACGAGCTTAATTCCTCGATTGCCACGCCCCATACATTCCAGACAACCTTCCCACGTTACTACCGTTGGGGACGTCGGATGCGAACCCCTTCCATATAAGCAGGATGTTTGGAACATACCGACAGACCGGGAATCGACCACGCTACCGCTGACACCAGATTTCTCCGCCTGTTCATACGTGATGTGATATT
>NW_028234439.1:6188131-6193131 GCF_977035675.1 Penaeus japonicus
GCTGAATGTATATACTTACACTTTTCTGGAGAGGTGCGGTCTCATATGTATTGCACTCTGTTGGCAACAAACACATGAAATCTTCAAGCATCATTCATAATATAACCAAGTAGGACTTTGTTATCAGTCCAGAAGACTTCCTTTATTATCCCATAATCCAACTCCTTTCTTAAAATAGAATTGACTCTAGCGGCTACAACTGCTGCAGTATGTTCTAGTCTAAGAATAGTAATAGGTTTCAATGGGTCACTCTGGATTTAGACATCACAAGTTCACAATGAACCTGTCCTTGTTCAGTCAGTTGTCTTAAATATGAACACTGACCATAACCATCTTGGCTTGCATCAGAAAAATGGTGAAGTTCAACTGATTTCACTTTCCTGAACTTATCAGGCTCATAGCATCTAGGGATCCTTAACCCCTTCACTTTAGTTTGCGAAGAAAGAAAGCCACATTTCTTTTCTCCATCAACTGTCACCTTGTGGACCATCAATTTACTAGCCGAGGCTTGATCCGAGACATCATCATCTTGACACTTATCAATGACTCTACTTATGATACTCCAGCCTAACAAGGTTTTTCTCTGGCATAGGGTTCATCAACCTTTCCAAGGATCAATTCCTTTGATTTAATAGCACGCATACAAGTCAAGCCAATCAAGAGTCCTATTCCGATGATACTATTGTATGTCATCACTTTTGGTACTATTTTTTGTAGATGAGGTCATCCTTCTACACTTTCTAGCATCTGAATGTTCATCTGTCACAAACATTACTTTCCTGATGAAACCATACTGGCACTATCATTGTATGCGTCATACACTCTTTACCTTATTGGAGATTATCATTTTTGGGCTCCTTACTAACCCTAACTGAGGTGATATTTTCGTCAGCTGTTGACCTTTTGTACAGAGTTACAATTTTCTCAGCTTCCCTTTCCTTGTTCCTTTTAAGTAAATCTTCCTTTACCTTGATTCTTTCAAGTATAGCCGCGTGAAGAGAAGTCGGATGACATATCTTACACACTGCACACATCTTCCTTATTCTACATTCTTTTTTATGATATAGCCAAACTCTAAACAATCTCTACAAAAAATGACCTTTGGACATATTCCATTTTTTCCTTATTATTTAGTTCACCGAACTACATGAATCTAGATCGTGTTCTCCCTTGCAGGAGTGACAATGGAATTTACTTCTTACATTTGGTCCTTTGTCATCTCTGCTTAACTCTGATTCCTTTACCCCAGCTGAGTTGGCCCCTAACCTCTTTGTTCTGACTCTGCTAGTTTGTGATTTACCTTCCTTCTTACCCTTTAGATCACCTACATCATGCCTTTGACTAGTTGACATCACAGCTCAATAAGAAGAAATTGGATGACAAGCTTTCTTTCTCTCTACCTCTATGAAATCACAGAAGACTTTAAATGACGGGCATCCTGCACCATTCAGAAACCAATTATAGACTGTGGAGTTCCACCTTTCTATTAGAGACGGAGTTAACTTTTGTAACATCTAGTTATTTTCTTGAGGGTCATCCAAGATATTAAGAAGATCAAATGTTTTCATTATCATCAAACATTTCTTCAAGAAATCTGAAAATTTCTGTAGTGTGTGACCATCATTCCTTAAAATCCTTGGCCACTCACTCAGTTTCTTCCTAAAAGCATTTCCAAACCTATCATTCAGTATGCCTTTAGACTCACGAAAGGCTTCTTCATTGTGAATTCGTAGAAGTCCTCTCTTTGCTTCTCTGGCTGCTCCACTAGTATATTTACCGAGATAGAAAAGTTTCTCACCTGGCTTCGTTACACATGATTCTATAAATATTTCAAAATTTTGAAGCCAGGTTGGTAACTCCAACAAATCGCAACTGAAAACTTCTGGTTCTGGCCGTGGCTATTCATTTTTGTTTTTCGTTAACAAAATATCAGTTAATTTAATACATGTGGTGGTTGTAATTCTGATTCTGGTTCAAAACTTTTAGCTTGTAGGTTAAGTACTGGACTTTGTATGTAAGTGTACCCTAATTTAGACACTTACCTCTCTAATTCACCTATACCGGATGTATCTTGAACAGATATTTCTTGCTTACGTAAACTAGGTTTTACTTTCCTATCTTCTGTCTGATTGCTATCAAAATGAATCAAAATATTTATGAAGATGTAGTGTCTAAGATTATCTACTTCATACTCAGGCAATACTAACTTCTCATCTTTAATTGCATTTACAATATTCAATTGTGTTTGAGTAGGTACTACATCTTTCATAACAAGATTTTTTTTTTTTTTTTTGTACTCCATTTCCCTTTCATGAAACTAGAACTCAGTTTGCAGCTTAGCTAACCTTGCAAGTAACTGCTCCTTCTTATTAATGCTTTGAGATCTGTTAGTAAACAGTGAATGCCTTGATAACTTACTACATTGTGACTTTACTGACCTTGTCTTTTGCTTTAACTCATAAATTTTACTTTCGATCTGGTGCATGCAAGTTTCATGAACTTTTTCGTCATTGCTTTACTCCTGTGACAACTTCTCTTGTGAAACTGGATCTACTTCTATTAACAAATTAAAGGCAGTTACTACATCATTAAACTATGACACTGCTGCCTTTCTATGTATTCTAAGCTGATCCACACTTGTTACACTTTCTAGACTATACATTATACCTGTAAATACCTTTCCCCATGCTTGCCTAACTGCCAGTAACTCTTTGAAAGCTGTGTCATTTGATATTCACACCCTTTCTCTGCTAAAACTCTCTGCCTGGCACCCTTCAACTCATCCTTAGCCTCAGTTTATTGAGGATGGTCACTTACAGCTTCTTCAGTGGCACTCATTTTGTCACTATTTATGTACCACTGACCTAATTAGAACTAATGACTAACATAAAACATTAAACATACTTTTTCATCAGAAGTTCACGAGCTGTCGGTGAGTCTTGTAGAAGGAAGAGATTCTTTGAAGAACGGAGATCTTTGCAGCAATTCAGCAGGTTACTTCTTTGTTGGTTGTCGGAGTTCTCATAGCCTTCGTAGTTTTTGCCTTATATTGTCAGGAAAATTCAATATGTGAGGGCTTGAATTTACTGGTGTTAATAGTACTTGCATCAAATTCTTTGCCTTTGCTGCAGCTCCAATAGACTTGGATTCTGCTGCTGCACCCGAGAGGAGTTATGCTGATGGTGTAAGGTAATGCTGAGGGGAAGCCCGAAAAATCATCCGCCAAAGCGGCCGATGGCGGCTTAGGGCCGAAAGGAAGAGGGAGGGGGCCCGTTCACTTCCCCGTGGGGAGACTTATTCGTCCCACACCCCAGGTACAAATCCCAATTAAGATGGGTCTGGTTACGTGTGTTCGTCACCTCTGTTCACAAACGCCCCAAAACAATAAAATATGAGAAATAAAGCCAAATGGGCAGACGTAAAACGGAGTTAAAAAGTAAAACTAATAAAAGTATCAAAACATAAAAAAGACTCCTTTAAAAGAAACCAACTAAAATGAAAATCTGTGAGGGCATCTCTGGCTGGTGCTGGCCAGTAACTTATATATGTCTTCCCAGTGAACAAAACAAGCTCGTCCAGCAATTATCCCTATCTGAAGTGTAAAAGGGTTAAACACAGCCTTTCTTTGCTGCTCCAGCATTGCCACAGGGAAATCCAGGATAATAACACAAACACCGAGTCCAGAGACAACTCCCCTTCTGGGTTTATTTACAGGCCCTAGGCGCCAATGTGGCTACAAATTATCTTACAATAAAAGTAATTAGGTCTCATATGTTACATAAAATCACAAAAAAAAGTTTAATTAGCAATAAATACAAGTAAAAGTTATGCATAAAAAAGGGTACAGAATGGCAAAGTAAAAGAAACTAAATAATGCAAATAAAAATCACCGTAACTTAAATCAATAAAACAATTAGTATAAATTCTAAAACAAAAGGCAGAAATAGAATATAATTATAACAATGATTACATTTAATTGGGTTACCTAAAAGATGTTCACTAATTAACAAAATACGAAATAAGACTGGTGACGTGGCAGATCGAAAGTAAAGAAAATAAAAATCCACAGTTCAAAAAACAAGTAAAAGCAATATGAATAATAAAATCTGTAAATATTTAAGAATGAAAGTATTTAAGACCATAAGTAAAATCAGTTATAATAAAAGATGATTACGAAAATAAATAGTTATAAAACTAATAAAGTAAACATACGTCATTCAAAAAAAAAAAAAAACATAAAATACCCATCCACAGCTAAGACATATGTAAAAGCTGATAAGAACCTAAATAAAATCGATAAAAAAGGGAGAATCGTCCAGCAGTCTTATTCGCACCCGAGGGTTTCGAATCTCTCAGAAAAAAGTAAGGAACTTATTATCTAAAACATATCAAAAGGATTTTATTTATACAAAATAAGTTACATGATCTAGCAGCAATATGTGGTTTATTGTTTGCGTGGGCGGGAATCATCTACAAAGTGTTTGAGTGCCGCCCTTCTGGATTACCTTCATTTCGAGTAAGGATTCGGATTCGGATTCGGATTCGGATTCGGGATTAGGCAGAGGGTATTAAGGGGGAGGGTAGGGGAGTAGGGTACAGGAGGCAAGTATGAGAGTGTAAGAAACAGAACTAAAATAAGTGAAACGGTAAGTCGAGAAGAGACAAGATTGAAAGCAAGCAGAAGGTGTAAGGTTACGTGACTGAGGAACCCAAAAGAGGTCACCCGTGAAGCGGGAGACTTCGGGCTTAGGGGCCAAGGAAAGAAGGGGCCCCGTTCGTTCCTCAAAAAGGGGTGGGGGGGAGCCAGGCAGAAGGCTTAGAACCCCCACGACCTCACAAACAACTAATCCCCGGAAGTGTAGGTCTACCAGGAGCGTGGATAGTATGGAGATGCCACAGAAATAAATCATAAAGTATACATAAAACCTGTACTAACAAAAGTGCAGAAGGCACCAAAATAAAATCAAACTAAAAACATAAAATAACTAAGAAAGTGCCAG
>NW_028234439.1:6295631-6303131 GCF_977035675.1 Penaeus japonicus
CAAAGAGTCTTTAATACAGGATGATTATACTCTTAATTAGGTTACTCAATGATAGCAATGCCCCTAACATAAACCATCGGTTAGAATGCAAACATAATACTCGATCTGTCTTCACTGTACAAACGAAAAGGACGCAGATTGATGTAGGATGTAAATGAAGCACCAAACTACAGATATATAATAATATTTCCCATGGCCGCTCGAAGATTGTGTTGATTATTATTAAACTGGAATGTAATACCATCTAATAACTCTTCCAGCCTCGCGCAAGGCTGCAACGTATTTGTAATTAATCTTAATGCCAAGCTCTGACATACGACACATTTTCCCTTGACACATTCCATTTGCGATTGGCTCCTGGCACCGAAGAAATGAATGGCACTTCGGCTAAGCTAGATTGGTACTAGTGATTGAGGCATATCCAGTGCCATGAATATGCTGCAAATATATCATAGCATATTGAATCACAAAAACACAAACACAGTAACGTGCACAAAACAGAATTAATAAAACACTGCCACAAAAAGAAAGGAAAAACTAGCGAGTTTCCAACTTTTTAAAGAAAGTTCCTCATCAGGCGAAAGCAATCCAAAAAATGGATTGCTTACGCCTGATGAGGAACTTTCTTTAAAAAGTTCGAAACGTCGCGAGTTTTTCCTTTCTTTTTGTGGCAGTGTTTTATTAACATAGCATATTGTTGCATGTCAATAGATATGCCATTCATTTACAAATTTTATCGGCTCTCTCCGGCTCTCAATAACTGCCACGCATTTCTAACACATGTCATTACGAAATAATTTCCTACAAAGAAACTAAAAGCTTTTCCTGAACTTGTTTGTTCTTTTATGGTGTTCCACTTTTCACCACTCGACGTAATTGGTTGTCTTGGGCAGAAAGAGATTAAAAGCAGATCAAAGACAATAAAATTCTTGTTTACTTCTTTCTTATCTTATCTACAACGTCTCATATCAAACATGTTTTCTTTTCCTTCGCTGTTTTCTCTCTCTTTACATTTACCTGTGACGCTATCCCTTGCCTCATTCAAAAGATGTTTTTCTACTTTGTATATCCTCTTCTTGCAGCTTCTGTTATTCAACCTTTTACGAATATATGTGATTTGCATTTCTTTGTCATTCTCTCGGTTTGTCTCTCTCTCTTTCTCTCTCTCTCTCATCACCAACATTATCATCACTATAATGTTCATTATTATAAGCAATATCAAAATTACTATTGAGATCATCATTATCATCAACATAACTATTATTATGATTATTATTACTATAATCATTATCATTATCAACATTCCTTTCATCATTCTTATAACGATTATCATTATCACTATTGTCATTTCTATTATTATTATCATTACTATCATTACTATTACTGTTATCACCATAATTAACACCCTTATTATTATTATTTTTATCAAAGCCTCCCTTTTCACACAACTTCCATCGGATAACTACGGCCACATCATCGTGTTTCATCTTATATTCTCTCTGTGCTACGTTAGGGCACTGCGAGACTATGTGAGCCTCCGTTTCATCAACACTACATATTTAACTCTAAGGAAATACGTCTCCATATACTACTTTCCCGATGTTGTTGTATATGGAGATATATTTCCTTAGAGTTAAATATCACCAGCTGTACTTAAGCAACACACCCTTGCAACCATTAACCCACTGCGTACGGGTGTCATGACATACATGACGTAGGAGCTTTGGCCTGACGACGGGCGACATGACGTTCGGGGATTTTGGAATACTATGCTATTTTATTGTGCTATGAAAAAGGAATGAGTGATGATAGCTACTGCAGTCATAATTACTATAATTACCGTAATACCGTGCTAGCTTAACGTCCAAAACCTAGATGGCACCACTTTTTCCTAGCACCAGCAGGAGAGAGAGCCTTGAATGGCACCCATCCACGATCTCTAGCAAGCACTGTCTCTATAGAGCGATGGCACACACTAAGTTGATGAACCCTTGCTCAAAACTACCGCCGATGAAGGATGTGCAGGCAGAACGAGAAGAGGAAGGTGACTCAATCCATACCCAGTGTCTAAAATGTGCTCCTGTGCCAATATGGATGCCTTTCATTGTGGCACTCACAGTCACAAGCACAGGTTTCATTCCTCTTCTCTACCTCTTCTTGTTATCTTTATTGTAGGGGGTTATATGTTTCGTATTCGTTCATGACAGCACAAAAATACGAAAAAATAAAGTTGTCTTTTGTCCTCCCATAAAACAGCAATACTTCTATCACATCGAGTATAAAGGAAATCATGAGCTAATATGGATAATATACTACAATTTTAGTCAACTGCAGCATTGATAGAGCCTGTCATATGGCACATATAAGTCTCTAAACTCAATAAAACACACAAAAAAATAAAACACAAAAACCGCTCTAGTCTTACAACGAATGACTGAAAGAGAGTGGGATGATTCAAATTAAATTGCTTCAAGCGGTCTCTCTCTAAATTAAAACGTATCCTGGAAGTTGGGCAAGCAAATTTATCTCCGTCTGCAATGGGTTAATGAGCATCTTGAAACTCTGAATAATGACTATGAGTGCTACACTGATGGATCCCTACAGTCTGGAAGTAGAGCAGGATGTGCTTATGTTGTATATAAAAACAATATTTTGCAGCACCAAGATTGTAGGAGGGTTCATGACTGGGCGAACTACGCAAACTGAGTTGGCAGGAATACTCATAGCCACAGACTTTCTGTTAACTCAAGGCTTAGGAGTAATTTTCTGCGACTCGCAGAGTGCTCTCCAGACTCTGAACACCCTTGATAAAGGTGCTGGAAATATCGTAAATGATATAAGAATAAATGTACATCGCGCCAAGGAACGGGGACATGCTATACATTTTGTGTGGATACCATCGCATGTTGGAATCGCTAAACATGATCATGCTGATCGCTTAGCGAGGGTAGGATGTGATAAGCAAATTGTGGATATAGACTTTGGCATACCTCTTGCTAGGATCTCACACATAATAAGAACCTCCAATAGGGAGGACTTGATGGAGCTAACAAACTCTCAAAGACCTGAAAGCTGTAGCATAAAACATTTTGACCAGTTCTCGCAGGAGAGATTCATTTATGGGTCATACAAGACAAGGACAAGACAATGTGATATTGTGACTGCAAGAATTAGACTTGGATACAGAATGTATTGGCAGGTCAGTTCAGAATGCAATGTAGAAGAAACTAAATGCAGACTTTGCAACGAAGAGTATAAACGGACACTTGAACATTACATTTCAGAGTGCCATATGATACAACCTTTCAGACCACCTAGCATGAGGTACGCAGAGTTATGTAATTATTTCATAACATCAACTGTACTAGAAGATGTACTTATGCTATATCCGAAATTCGGTATATGATACCCTATTATAACATTTATCAAATGTCTATTCACGTTGATATACTATAGAATATAATCATGTTATTACCTTAATTTGTAATACAATGTTAGCAACAATGTCATGACTACATAAATGTATCAAAGCTTGCCCATGCCTGTGCAGTTAGCCAGGGTGGTAAATAAAGATCTAAACTAAACTAAACCGATGTTGTTTGACCACAGAGCTTGATTTTGTGCTACAATGATTTTTTTTTTTTTTTTTCAAATAGCCTTTCTTTATCTAGTCTCATAATTTGCTACCTTTTATTTAATTCATTGCTTTTCTGAACTGCCCATGTAATCATTTTCCCTTTTACGTTGTTTCGTGCTCCTGCTGTATATCTTCTCTGCTTTTACCGCAACTGTTGGTTTCAAATACATCGCTTCTATCCAATGTCTTGAATATCTCCTCTCTGGATGTTCGTTAATACTTTTATAACCCATCTATTTCTTTAACCGTCTATTTCTATTCCGACACGATCTTCCAATCAAACCTCTTCCTCCTGCAACTCTTTTCAAATGCAATCTATCCACATCTGCTTTTGCGTGATGTGCCTCAGGTATTGTCAGCAACTTGTATCTCCGCTTATATCTCCTAACGCTTATGTCTAGTCTATGGTTCAAGCTCTATGCCTTATGACTACCACTGCTTTTGAGTTTATAGCTGATGTGACATTTCCCCCATTTTGTTTTGACTTTTGACTATAGTTCTTACTATTCGGATATACTTTCTACTTATTTAGCCTTTCATTTGTTCATGTTTTATTATGTCCTTTTCTTCTAGACTTTTCATCATGTTTCCATCAGGCATAATTATCCCTTCTCTTTTAATATTTTTCCTCTTCTCATAATTGATACAGCGCAAATTCCATCCCTATATCACCGGAAAATATCCTCATAGTATTTGCCAAGCTATTTATCTGGGCATCGCTTTTAGCAGTTTAAGATCAACCATGACTTACATGGGATCGATTTTCTTGCCTTCCTTTTTCAGTTGATGAAATAGATTTATTTCTCTTAACATGAGTGTCAGTGGCATCATAGTCAAAACGAATATAAATGATGATAAACTATATGAAATATTCTGCTTCTTATCTTTAACATTTCATATTCGAACCGATGAAACGTCATATATCTATTGCTAGCCCAAGCATCTCTATCCAACTGTGTGGCTGCACATCATATGCCTGAAGATAATCAATCCGCGCGACCCCTAATGATGCTAAGCTCCTTTTACAATTTTCCACTATCATTTTATTAATCGGTAATTGGTCCCTTGTATCCCTTCTCCCTTTGCGGCCACCCTTCTGCTCCCACGGCAACAAATTCTTTTCTTTTAAGAGCCTGTACAATTCTTCGCTTAATACACCTGGCAGCAGAGTCCATAGTAAAGGTATTCAAGTGATGAGCCTGAAACTAGACACTGCATTTTCCTTTTGTACTTCCTTCTTCCCAGTTGCCATCTACTCAAGCACACTACTCCCCTGATGACACTTGTTCAACCAATAACCTACTGTTTAAAGTGGTCCTTGAACCTCATCCGCTCCTTGACTTATCAAGTCTGGCTTTCTCGTAATCAGCTTCAGTAATTGTGTCTATTTTCTCGCCTTCTTCTAATTTCCTTAGTCATTCAACATCTGTATTTTGTCTTGTCGTACTGGCTGGTCCCATTCGTCATTCCAAAATATCATGCTTTGTGAATCTAATACTGTGGTTCCTCTTTCGCTAATTCATCAGATAATTCTTTCTGTTTGGATTCATATGAGCGATTCTGCTTTATATTGCTTTGTCCGGTTGCCTTATCTTTCAAGTATTGCACTCACGGGCAACCACTCTCTGTTGTACCTCCTCATGTACCACTCCATTTTTTTATTTTTTTTTTTGTTATGTAATCGTTCTGTTAAGCCTTTCTTTGACCACTTCATCGAGCAATTCATCTCATTTCATCCCAACTAGTTGCCTCAGATCTTTCCGCAGTTTTTGCTTCTTGTCTGAAATTATTATTCTCTTCCCCTACCAGTGTTGTCTCTCTGCCTATATCGAACTTTATTCGTTACACTATCAGTTGCTGCTCTTATCACGGTATTTGTCTTTGTTATATCATCTATCGTGGTAATAGATAGGCTCTTACTGATCTTTATTGTTACTGTTTTCATAGTCTTGCCTTTCAGCATAACGGAAAGTAGGAGGAACCTTATCCGGATTGCTTTTGATGTTATGGAGCACTTCTTTTAACAAATCTTCTTCTTCATTATCAAACTATTATCATCATCATCATCAACATCACCATCATCATCATCATCACCATCATCATCATTATCATCATCACATCATCACCATCATCATCACCATCATCATCATTATCGTCATCATCACATCATCATCACCATCATTATCATCATCATCACATAATCATCATCATCACCATCATCACAATCATCATCATCACATCATCATCACCATCACATCACCAAAACACGGAATGTAAGATGTGAATCATAAAAGATAAAAACTAGCTTTTACTTTATTTAGTCTATTCTAAGTGAAAAGTGTTAGTCATAAATCATAATGATGACATAAAGACTTATAAAACAAATGTTAAAGGAAAGAAAAAATGAAAGAAAAATACATGGACTTTTGGCTATTAGGTTTTGACTTTTTTTTTTTTATCATCATTCCTGCTCGGGAATTTACCCAACGCGCTCATTAACATTCTCGTTAAAAGAATGTAATATTATGAGAAAAAATAAAAGGCAAAATATTATGATAAATGAACGTTTTATTCATTAGAGAAAAAAAAAAATCTTATTAATGAGGTTAAATTACCTATATCAGTATTGATTAATGGTGTGGGTAGGGATACAGGGGGAGGGGTAGATGAGGTTGGGGGAGGGGGAGGGGTAAGTCTATCATGTTAGATGGACAGGGGTGAGGTTGGGGGAGGGGGGGAGGGGTAGGTCTATCATGTTAGATGGACAGGGGGGAGGGGGGAGGGATAAGTCTATCATGTTAGATGGACAGGGGTGAGGTTGGGGGAGGGGTAAGTCTATCATGTTAGATGGACAAGGTGAGGTTGGGGGAGGGGGGAGGGGTAAGTCTATCATGTTAGATGGACAGGGGTGAGGTTGGGGGAGGGGGGGAGGGGTAGGTCTATCATGTTAGATTGACAGGGGGGAGGGGGGGAGGGATAATTCTATCATGTTAGATGGACAGGGGTGAGGTTGGGGGAGGGGGGGAGGGGTAGGTCTATCATGTTAGATGGACAGGGGGGAGGGGGGGGAGGGATAAGTCTATCATGTTAGATGGACAGGGGGGAGGGGGGGGAGGGATAAGTCTATCATGTTAGATGGACAGGGGTGAGGTTGGGGGAGGGGGGGGAGGGGTAGGTCTATCATGTTAGATGGACAGGGGTGAGGTTGGGGGAGGGGTAAGTCTATCATGTTAGATGGACAGGGGGGAGGGGGGGGGGGGGGAGGTCTATCATGTTAGATGGACAGGGGGGAGGGGGGGGAGGGATAAGTTTATCATGTTAGATGGACAGGGGTGAGGTTGGGGGAGGGGGGGAGGGGTAGGTCTATCATGTTAGATGGACAGGGGGGAGGGGGGGAGGGATAAGTCTATCATGTTAGATGGACAGGGGTGAGGTTGGGGGAGGGGGGGAGGGGTAGGTCTATCATGTTAGATGGACAGGGGGGAGGGGGGAGGGATAAGTCTATCATGTTAGATGGACAGGGGGGAGGGGGGAGGGGTAAGTCTATCATGTTAGATGGACAGGGGGGAGGGGGGAGGGGTAGGTCTATCATGTTAGATGGACAGGGGTGAGGTTGGGGGAGGGGGGGAGGGGTAAGACTATCATGTTAGATGGACAGGGGTGAGGTTGGGGGAGAGGGGGAGGGGTAGGTCTATCATGTTAGATGGACAGGGGGGAGGGGGGGGAGGGATAAGTCTATCATGTTAGATGGACAGGGGTGAGGTTGGGGGAGGGGGGGAGGGGTAGGTCTATCATGTTAGATGGACAGGGGGGAGGGGGGAGGGATAAGTCTATCATGTTAGATGGACAGGGGGGAGGGGGGG
>NW_028234439.1:6308131-6309730 GCF_977035675.1 Penaeus japonicus
GCACACAATGCCCCATGACACCACACTGTCTCTGTGGTGCGTCTGGAAGTCACGTAGTGGCCAACATATCAGGCCGCACTAGGGCCTTCTCAGCCCCAGTGTCCACTGTCAGGTGGCATGGCTTCCCATCTACTGAGCCCTCCACCTGCATCGTGCTGGTTGTTCGACGGCAGCTTACAGTTGGGGCCCAGGAACTGAGGACAGCTGGGTTTCGGCCCCCTTCTCCAGCCTGTCCGAGTTTTCTGCCTGCACCACATCCTTAGCCTTGGGGCAGGTACTCAGGTGGTGGCCAGACCTGCCACAGTCCTTATAACACTTCTGGAAGGCATCATAATCCAGCCGGTTGAGGGGACGCATTCTCCGCTCCGTCGGACATCGACTGCGTCTGTGCCCTTCTTCGCCACAGTCCCAACACGAGCCGTGGAATCTGTACGGGCTCACCCTCCTCGACACTGCCTTCATTTTCACTTTCCGGCCCCAGAGATCACGGCGGTTCTGGGCGGCCGGCTCTAGGCCACTGGTTCCCTTCAGGAAGGCCTCGAACTCCAAGGCCCTCGCCAGCGCCACCTGCAGGTCCTCAGGGTGTGCCTGCTTGACGTAGATTTGCAGATGCTGGTCCTGCAAAGCGTCAACAAAGAAATCGCGGGCCAGTACCACGATCATCTCTTCCGACCTCCTTACCAGCGCCTCCACGTCCTGCGCCAGCTAGGACAGGGTCTCGCCACGCTCACGAGTCCGCTTCTTCAAGCGGGCCCGATATACCTCGGCCTGGTGGTGATGGCCGAAACGGCGTTTCAAAGCCTCCGCCACGCTGGTGTAAGAGGCGTGTTGGGGCGGCGGCAGATGCCCCAACACTTCCACCGCGGGGCCCCTTAGCGCTGTTACCAGCTGCAGTGCCTTCTCCTCCTGGCTCCAGCCCTGGACAGATGCCAGCATTTCAAATTGGGCGACATATGCCTCCCAGGCCACCTTCCCGTCATACTCAGCTGACTTACGCCTCACAGAATGTCTGGAGACCGAGGGGCTGCGGGGTGGAGAACGCGTGCCGTGAACTAACTCGCCCGGAGGGTAGGGAGGGGATGAGGGAGGCAACGAGGCGGGTTGACCGGGTCCGAGTTTGCCGCCACCTGTACCCAAGCGAACGGTTCCGATGGGTCCCTGGCCTCCTGCAGCGGCCACCGGCTCCGACACGACGCTGCGAGGCCCGGGGGTTCCCTGCCACGGACCCCAAGCAGACCCCAGTAAATCTGACACTCTGGCATCTGTTGCCAGAACCTCGTCCATCATCCCCTCGTGCGACGTTGCTACCTCGTGACGCCGCCTTTCTGCCTTCACCTCCTCCCTCAGGCCCTAAACCTCGCCTTTCAGAGTCTGCACCTCCTCCAGCAGTTCACTCTTCACGCTGTTGCAGGCCTTGTCGGTGAACTGCTGCGTTTCCATCTTCACAGATGCGAGATTGCCCTGTAGCACCTCAACAAGATGGCAGAACTGTTCCTCTGCCTTCCTTGCCTGCATCTCGACGAGATGGTATGCCTGCTCCTCTGCTTTCCCTGTCTGCATCTCGACGAGATGGTGCGCCTGCTCCCATGCCCTCTGTGC
>NW_028234439.1:6369830-6372330 GCF_977035675.1 Penaeus japonicus
AGCCTGATCTATATTTTGTTGTAATGTTGATGCATTTGTTTGTTCATAAGTTATTTTTCCTATTTTTGAAAAGAAGTCGTTAATTAAAATGCTCTGTGTTTTGTGTAGAATTTGTACGATTTTCAGTGTGGTGTTTGTTGTTAGGTACTATTGATTTAATTATTTTCCATGTTTTATCCGAATTGTTTTGATATTCTATAAATCTATTTCTGAAATAATTTGTTTTTGCACTTTGTATTAATTATTTAACATTTTTCTTTTTTACTTTATAATCTGCCTTAACCCACTCTTAAGGGCGGCGTCATTTCTGTAATTTTTGAGACTATGGTGGGCATTATTTCTGTCTTTAATAGCCCTCTTGATGTTGTCATCTATCCATGGAGCAGGGGGACGTCGGACGGTTCGTGTTACATGAGGTGCCAACGCGTCAATGCTGCTTTTAATAACTTCCGTAAGGATAGTTACCTGCTTGTCTACATCATCTGTTAATAAGATATTTAAGAGCGTCGTCTCTTTAGATCTGATGAGTTCAATTAATGATTGAAGGTTAAAGTCACGAAATGTTTTTGTTATCGGTGGTCGCTTTGGTTTCTTTATATTTAATGTGAGTGTGAGTTCATGGTCAACAATATGACACGGGATGACATCCGTATGATGGATAATGTCTGACCT
The DNA here is from genome assembly GCF_977035675.1 of Penaeus japonicus. Lineage (NCBI taxonomy): Eukaryota > Metazoa > Arthropoda > Malacostraca > Decapoda > Penaeidae > Penaeus > Penaeus japonicus. The sequence goes on from NW_028234439.1 coordinate 6,370,503, forward strand.
GTTAGTTATAATTACATCTAATAAGAATGATGTGTTTTCTGTAATACGTTTAGGTTTATCTATAATTTGTTGTAATTTATTTTTCTTTATTATCTTAGTTAATTTAGCATTAGATTTAGTCAAATCATCATTTAAATCACCTAAGATAAAGAGTGGTTTATTTATCAATGACATTTCCCCAGAGACTTGTTCTATGTAATCAAAAGATTCTGAAATTGCATGGGGATGCCTATAGACAACGCCAATAATAATGGAAGGAAGCATGTTACTCTGTACGGTAACCCAGACATCTACGGCAGTATTATTAACTGCTGTAGGAGACATCATGGTTGATTTCAGGTTATCCCGTACATACATACATACTCCTCCTCCACGCCCTGCATCGCATCTATAGATATTGAAATTTGGAACGGTTATGAAATTGCTATCCATTTCCAGGTGCAGCCAGGGTTTACTGATACACAGAATATCTGTTTTTCTCCTCAATTAGCATTTCAATTTCGTCAGAGTGACCGAGGAGAGATTGTGCGTTAATGTATTCTATTTTTATGGCATCGTGCGATCTAGTCACAGGCACTGCTGACGGCGATGCCTGGTCAAACGTTCTGATCGCTTTTGTACTTTTTTTTTTTCATGAACACTTTCACATTTGCGGGGAAAGCGTCTGAGTTTATGAAATTATCGGGCACTGTAAAACTGGTGTAGTAATCATAAGTCATCTTGGTCCGGTGTGCTTTTACACTTGTGATGTTTTCGAATTGTTCACAGAGGTGATTTTCAATGTCTTCTTCATTTGTATCTGGACAGCTGATGATATAGAGGTATACTGTGTCAGGTCGGCCTTCTCCTTTTAGCGGCTTTAGAGGCGGCTGGCTGACCGTAGGCAGGGGGAGGGAGGATAACAGGAGGGGAGGAGTGCTAGTAATGGGTCCGGGCAAGGAGAGAGAGGAGGGTATCGTGTGGGAAGGATTGCTAGTCGTGGGTACGGGCTTGGAGGGTGTTGAGCAGTTGTTTGTTTCTGCTCTCGGGGTGGAGATGCAAACGGAAACGTTTCATATGCATTCTGCTCATGGGGGGGGGGGGGAGATCGGTTCTTGACATATCGCACCTATGATTCTATTTAGAGCCGCCTGCTGTTTGGAAAACATTCCGATCAGCAGGTCGATCTTGTTTTCCATCAGATTTTGATCTGTGTAAGAGGGTCCATTGTAGGTTTGTGTTCCCTGATCTGTACACTTTTGGATTTTTTTTTACGAAAGTTGTTGAAATACCTGGTTTCTTTGGTGGCGACCAGTCTGTTGGGGGGTGTCTGTTGTTGTTGTTAGGAACACAATGTTTGGATTTTCAATACACTGATCAAGCATAGTGTGCACGATAATGTTTGTCATCCGTTTAGTGTCCCGTGTCGTATTTCTGGGGTTTCTAGAGTCTGAAAGGTTGATGACAATGTCGTGGGCTTCTTCGATTTCAGCCGGTCTGTAGTATTTTCTGATTAGATCACTGAGTACAGACCTTGGCCAAGGCCTTTTTGTTGCAATGAAGCACAGAATTGTATTAATCCCTATTGTAACACTGCCAAACTTATATATTGCTTTCCTGTTTTCTGAATGGTTGTTTGCCCTGTTGTCACTGCTGGTGATGCTGCTGAAAATATAAAAATATACCCCTCACCCTGGGCTTGGGGGCAGCCTTGACCCTGGCTGCTATGGGGGTGCCCATTCTCGTGGGCGGGGAGGCAGCTCTGACCCACGCTGCCAGGGGGCCCATGTCCTAGGGCTGAGGTCCCGGTACCCTGGGAGGGGGCACATTACCCTGGGCCAGGGTTACC
>NW_028234439.1:6374830-6379830 GCF_977035675.1 Penaeus japonicus
AATATATATATATATATATATATATAGATATATGTATATATATCTTTATATATATACATATATATGTATATATATATACATATATATATTAATATATTTATAAATATATATACATGTATATGTATATATATATATATATACATATATATACATATATATGTACATATATATATATATATATATATATATATATATATATATATATATATATATATATACACATATCTGTATATATATATATATATATATATATAAATATATGTGTGTATATATGTATATATATATATATAAATATATATATCTATATATATATTTATATACTCTTTTTCTCTATTTTCGTAACCCCCCCCCCCCCCCCCCCCCCCCCCCCCCCCCACACACACACACTCTTTCTCTCTATTTATCTTTATATATATTATATGACGCAGGTGCGTCAGTGTAACCGGGCAGGTACACGAGGACCCGACTCGTGAGGTTGGGGCACTGTATGTCAGAGGCAGCAGGCGACCTGACTGGTCAGTGTACAGGGCTAAGCACCACCCGATGCTCGCCCTGACGTCGGTGCATGGTAGCGACCCCTCGCAGCTCAGGTCACTCGTGATTGGTTGAGGTCTGGTGTTGAGGAACGGGGATGCATAGAGCTGGCACAGTGGCCACCTGGAAAAGGGGCGATTTTCGCAAATTTCGTCAGTAATTGGATTTTAGATCAGTCACTCAACAGTCCTCACCTGAGCTACCAGTACCTCACCAGAGCTCCCAGCACCTGCTCCAGCTGAAGCTATTTAAAAGCCTCAAAAGAAGAAGAAGAAGAAGCTACAAGAACTCTTTTAAGGAAGAGTCTTAATCTACATTGCTAAGTGGGTAACACTTATAACAAGAAGAAGAATTACCTGGATTACCTGACTTAATCCCAAGAGGGTACCACTTATGCCAAGGAGTTGGCATACTAAAAAGAGATCCCTTCATTGTAAGGGTTTGACACTCGGCTCTCTCGAGCCAAGCACCTCGGTGCTACAAGAGATCCTTGTAGGCACACACCTGTCCCCCTGTCCTTTACCACCACTTTCGGCGTTAGGATAACACCGTTTGTTTCCGAAGGCGAACCCTGCGGTTTACCCGGCGAAGGCCGGGGTCTCAAAGGGGTCCCTTAGTTGGGATACTGGAGGAAACACTCGGAGGTTGCCACCTTGGTTAGGCTTAGGGAACGGCGGCAGGCCACTCTAACACTCCTGCCAACTCTAGTTAGACACCGTCTACATAGCCAACCTGGTTAGGCTCCTCAGAGATAAGAGGAGGTTGTCAGAGATAGGAATTAATCTGACAACTCAGGCAGGACTTGGACCTTTTGCAGTGGTAGGATCGAGCTATGCGTTTGGAACCATGGCTTCGACCACCAAGATTAAAGTAAACTTAGATGGAATCCGGACGATGACCAAAAAGCACGAACTGAATACTCTGATGTTTGGCAATGGCATCCACTTCTTGCGAATAATAGACACTAGAAATGACTACCTTGTTTTGCCGAAGTCTTTGCAAAATCATGGCTCCCGAATTTAGGCGAAAACTTTTTTCCTCAGGTTTTGCCCCCCAGATGCCACTAGAGACCAAAGCCAAGATGACCATTGTGGTGAAAAAAGTTGACACTTACATCACCAGCCATACTAATGAAGAGATAAAAGAATTGACTAAGCAATTAAATACCCAAATCGAAGATATATACAAAATGCCACAGCATGGGATAGTTAAGATACGATTCCCAGACATCCTGACAGCCAAAAGGTCAGAGAGCAAGGACTCATCCTCTTTAACTACAGTATTAACCCTGCCCAGATCGAGGAAGAGCGATTCACCAGAGTCATTCAATGTATGAGTTGCTATGAATATGGTCACGTCAAAGGGAAATGCACAAAGAAGAATTCTGAAATATGCAGTGAATGTGGTCAGACCGGGCATCGGTTCACATCATGTAAAAGTACCACGAAAATATGCCTAAACTGTGGAGGCGAACACAGAACTCTTTCAGGAAGCTGCCCTATAAGAAGGAAGGAAATTACAAAAGTCGAAAAAAAGAAGCAAGAGAAACAAGTGCAAAAAGAGTCCAGACTACTTAACGAAGTAGTGAAAAACACTGCAAAGGCTACAGCAAAGGTCGAGAAAACGATCGAAAAGACTGCCAAAGCCACAGCCGAAATAACAAAGACGGCTATCAAAAAGACACAGCCTCCAATTATGCAGCTGCCAAACAACCTAACTGTCAAAACCCTGATCGCGCTGATGCACGCTCACCTGGCCAACCTTGCCCAACCAGGCTGCTTTGCAGAACAAGCAAAGCTAGCCTTGAGGCGTAACAACCTTCCCGAAATGGACCTTCCTAACGACGTTAATTCGGCAGGCATCCTAAGGGTAATGTTGCCAACAGAACCCTCAGACACTCCCAAAGAAACCACAGAAACATCCGAAGAAGAAATGCCAGAACTGCCAGTTCTTGAAGAAGAAATGCCGCCACTGGAAGAGCCCACTGCACCAGTAACCCAGTATGTGAGGGTGCCATCCCCACACAGGTGCAAGAATGTGAAGAAGGCCAGGGAAGCAAAGGGCAAAGCTGTAGGAGTCATCCTGTACACTGCCGAGAAAAACATTACAAACGGCAATATTGATGATGATGATGTTGCAGAATACATCAAAAATGGCAGGATGAAATACTCCTACAATAATCAGAAGCTGAAATCTGATGAATGTGCCAGTATCATAGATAGGAGAATTAGGGCAGCCTCCCTAAATCTCGTTGGTGTGATCATCACCTACCTCGATCCTGAGAGCTACAGGAAGAGGAGGAATGGCTACGATGAGTCCCAAGAGAGGCATGAAGATGGACCTGCAGTCAAATCTAAGTGAATCACACAATCACTGTAGTTCAGCAGAACGTCCTCAAGTGGACTATGGTTCGTAGGAACGAACTGTCGGGCATGTATAGAGCCCTAAATGCAGATATAGTCCTGATAAACAGTCATGGTTTGAAGGACACAGACAGGCTGAAACTGTTCCCCTACTTATGTTATCAGAGGAACAGGACTGGAGAAGCAAGTGATGGCATAGCAATAGCAGTCAGAAGAGTAATCAAACATAAGATTCTCGACGACTTTGATGAAATGCTGGCAATCGAGATAGAGACCAGCAGAGGACCAATAATAGTGGCTACAATGTATCTGCCTCCAAGAAGGGCAATTGTTCCACTGCAAGACTTGTACAGTCTACTTCGACGAAGATTACCCACATACATAGTGGGAGACCTCAATGCCAACCATCCGATGCTAAACAATAGAGCAGGCAACCAGGTTGGCAATGCTATTGCTAGAATGGTTGCTGATGGAGATCTAATCCACATGGGACCAGACTTCCCTACTTACATCACAGGGAATACAGGAACCACACCAGATATTGCACTATGCAATAACCAAGCCCACCACAACGTGACGATGGAACCGGACCTGCAAGCACCAGTGACCACCTGCCCATCATCCTCAAGATATCATCCAATCCAATACTGAAAAGCCTAAACTGTAGCAGATTCAACTTTAGAATGGCTAATTGGGGAGGATTCAAGGATGAACTCCAGTCCAAGCCTGCAGCCAACTTGAGGACTGCAACATTGGAAAAGACTGATGACGAAGTCCTAAAGTGGTACAGCGATGTTGAAGCAGCACTTGAGCATCATGTACCCAAGAGCAACCACAGGACTATCCCCCATCCAAGGCTAACACCTGAAGTAAGACTGCTAAATATACAGTCGAATCACCTGCAGCACTATGCAGGGATTCATGGATGGACACAAGACCTGAGAGCAAGATACAGAAGCTTGCAAAGAGAACTCTCTAACCAGTGGAGGAGAGCAGCAAATGACAAGTGGGAGGAACTTGTTAGAAAAGTGGAATGGGACCGAAAAGATCCACAGTCCTTCTGGTCAGGAATAAAGAAACTGATGGGAAGAAGTGGAAACACTATTAGCTACCTCCTCAACGAGAAGATTCATGAAGAAGAAGAACAAGAAATCCTGTTCAGAAATTACTGGAGAAATTGTTTTCGAATTACCGAAGAAGAAGAAAACTTTGACAGTGATTTCGAGAAGACCATCATAGAGGAAATAGGAAGGCACATCCACCTCCTATATCCAGAAGCTGCTTCTGACTTCACTAGAATGGATCCCACAGATCCACTAATGACTCCACCATCAAGCCAGATGAAGATGGACAAGAATCCAAGATGAGGATGAGGAGCTCTACAATGGCCTCAACGTTCGTCCAGAAGGCACACATGCCTGGTGGCCCAAAAGCCTCAGCAGAATCAATGGCATTGAAGAAGTTGAGGCCATATTCACGGCATCAGGTACAGGAGACCGATGATGTAAGGAGGCAACTATGAAGAGGAGAACACTAAAAGAAGATTAAGTCAAGAATGAAGAAGTAAACTTCAAGAGGACCTGCAATCAAGAATCAAGATTTTTTAACACTTTTTAACCCAGACTACAAGCTAACCCACAGGGCTCCACTTCAACGTCAAGCACGGCACATCATGCATAGCAGTGAGAGGTGACGTGCAAGGCGATGTGCAGCGCGGGCAGAGCTGAATAATGTAAAAAAAAAAAAAAAAAAAAAAAAAAAATCCTTAAAAATAGCCTGCTAGGTGTTCTGGTTTCTGGCTGCCTCCCGAGGGGTTGACCCGGGGCTTTGTTCAGCTACTAAGGGCGCACATGCAAGCTATTTTCTGACTTCTTTCTCCTGGTCTTACAACTTATCTTTCTCCTTTCTTCACCTTTCTCAGCTTTCCTTCTATCACTTTATATCCTCGCAAATTTCATTTCCACTCTCCCTCCAGCTCCCTTCATCACTTCCTCTTCACTTTACACACTTCCATTATTCACTTCAACTTCCTTCTCCTCAAGACCAATTCTAGATATAAAAGCTAATACTCTCTTCACTGTACTTAACTTTCTAACTCTCACT
>NW_028234439.1:6414830-6417330 GCF_977035675.1 Penaeus japonicus
ATGTGTCCTCCCCGTTATAAAATATGGGTCAGAAACATGGACTACGACCAAAATACTTGAGAGGAAATTAGTAAGTGCTCAAAGAGGAATGGAAAGGCTTATGTTAGGCGTTAGCTTAAGTGACAAGAAAAGAGCGACATGGGTCAGGCAACAAACAATAGAGGATATACTTAAGAACTTTAAGAAGAAATAAATATAGGAGACAGGATAACAGGTGGACAAAGAAAACAGCCGAATGGAAAATACACGGCACAAAGAGACCAATGGCAAAACCAATGACAAGATGGCGGGATGAAATAGCGAATTTCGCAGGAGTAAACTGGAATCTGAGAACACAAGACTGGAATGACTAGAAAAGATTGAGAGAGGCTTATATATATATATACATATACATACATACATGCATATATATATATATATATATATATATATAAATATAATACATATATTATATATAATATATATATATATATATATATATAAATATATATTTATTTATATATATATATTTATATATATATATATTCATATATATACATAAATAATTATACAATGTATATACACCATTAATATGATCTAGATGCGTGTATGTGCGCTCTATAGACCATAAATAGTTCTTATAATGGACACAACTGAGATAATCAATAAAAAGGTTTTTCTACATTTTAAAAATTTTTCGCTCCGTAATGAGGGATTCGAGTAAAATTACCGTGATGAAATACCTCCCTGTCTCCCAAGTATATCTATCCAATTTTCTTTAGCTATCTCGGTTATCATTTTTTTAAGAAAAAATGATAAAAAACGACAACTGTCTGATATCCGTATATTAACTGAAGATTGAATTATATATTTTTCTGATGTATTATAACATACATAGTTTTGGATTTAACTTTTTGGATTTAAGCTTTTTCTCTTATTTTTCTTTTCTTTTTACAGATAAGTTTTTCCATAGGATAATGAGACTTTCCGCACCATGTAAAAAATAGGCCTTTTAATATTTTTCTTCCTGCTACCAATACTTAAAGTCTTTTTTCACTTGTTGTCTTCTAGTATCAACGTAAGTTCGTGTAAAAATCAAGGGAAATTATCAAATTACCGTATGCAAAAGAGATAAAGTGGTATTGATTTTATTCTCAAAGCGTCTTTCTTCGCCATTTTTACATTGGTTGCAAATTTCCCCGATAACACATTTGTTAGTGACTCCTTGGGTTCTCTTTACATACAAACCCAATTTTCTCTCTGCATTATATTACTTGCAGCCCTTTTACTGACCTAAATCTGATTTTTTTTTTTTTTTCAGGGTTGTGCTTAAATGAGCGTGAAGGTGAAGTTTACACTGAAACTACAAACAAGGACAGAGTTTACGAAAGCTATTCAAAGGAGTTTAAGAAGAACGATTAATCTAAAGACTTAAATCCATGACAAGATACATACCTTACGTTAACGTAATGTGTGTATGTTAGATAAAAACAACCGTTGAATTAATTAATAGGGTAACTTTCTACTTAATGATCGGAGCTGAACAAGGCATATTATCGAAGGTTATGATCTCAGCTAGAGTTATTTTAGAAAATGCTGTGTGCATAGGATGTTTAGAGACTAAGTTACCTAGCCAATTAGCAAGTCTTTTGAAACTTCGGCTGCTCATTACATCAGTGTGTGTGTGTGTGTGCTCTCGCTCTCCCACAAACACACACGCATCTATCTATCTATTTATTTATCTATCTACCTATATGTATATATATATATATATATATATATATGTATGAATATATTTATATGTATATATATGTATATATATGATATAAATATATATATATACATATACATATATATTCAGATACATATGGACACACACAGACAAACACACTCACATATATATCCATATATGTATATACATATACATCAATCTCTCTCGCTGTCTATTTATATATGCATATATGTATACACACACACACACACACATATATATATATATATATATATATATATATATATATATGTGTGTGTGTGTGTGTGTGTGTGTGTGTGTGTGTGTGTGTGTGTAGATATATAGATAGATAGATAGATACACACATATAAATATATATATATATATATTGTGAGGGGTGTAGATAGCTCTAAAGCACCCCCCCCCCCCCATATTAAAAAAAAAAGATGTCAAAAACATCAGCTAAAACAATACCAATAAATCATAACTCAAAATATATATTACATTAAATACAACAAAATGACAAAGAATATACGCAATACTGAAAACTAAACCTACAGCAAAAGTTGATGAGATTTCACAGTAAATGAAATAGAGTCACTAAAGATACCAGACACAAATCTACCTACTATCCCGTAGGGTGGAGAGCACTGAGACTTTCCATCCTTGATGAGGAGTCGAAGGAAGAGAAGGAATCTCGGTTAGAAATCTGAATCTAAAAAAAATCCTATTTTAAGGCGAGATACAGTAGGAGATACGAGGTCATTCCCAGGGGCTTGATTGACCTCG
>NW_028234439.1:6437330-6439830 GCF_977035675.1 Penaeus japonicus
TCATTATCATTATTATTATTACTATTATTGCTATTATCCATTATTATTGTTACCATCGTTATTATCATTATTATTATTATTATTATTATCATTATTATTATCATTATTATCATTGTTATTATTGTTATCCTTTTATCATCATTATTATTATCATAATTATTATCATTATCGTTTTATCATTATTATAATCAACACCATTATCATAATGTCTATTATTATGTTCATCATCACTTTTATCACTATTATTATCAATATCAATATCGTCATTAATATTATCATTATCATTATCTTTATTATTATTATTCATTATCACACTCACTATTATTATCATTACTATTATTATTATAATTATCATTATAATACTCATTATCATATTCATCACTATTGTTTTTATCATTATCATCATTACTATTATCATGATTATCATCATCATTACTATCATTATCATTATTAGTTTTACTATTTTTATAATAATTATTATCATCTTTTTCATCTTTATTATCAAAGTTTTTATCATGATCATTATTGATATTATAATTTTCCTATAAAAAATCCTTATAATCTTCATCATTGCAATTATTATTATTGCTTTTATTAATTGTCATCAGTATTATTATCATAATCATTATTATCATCTTTGAAATTATCAATACTATCATAGTTATCAATATCATCCTTTTATTAGTATTACCATAATTAGTATTATTATCATCATAATTATTATTATCATTATTATTATTATCATAACTATCATTATCATTATCATCATGATTATTAGTATTATCATAACTATAATCAGCATCATCAGTATACTTGTTGTTGGTACTATCATCATTGTTACTATCATTATCATCATGATTATGATTATCATTATTATCAGTATTTTTTTCTCAGTCGGAAAATTGCCTATCAAGATTTTTGCTATAGATAAGAAACAATCATAAGTCTTATTAACGGCCAATCAATCGTCTCACTCGATCTATTTACGGCGTAGAACCTCTGGGGTTCAAATCCATATGTTGCAGACGTACTCTTCTAACTATAGAGCTTTTAAAGAGTTCAACAACAATTCAAATCATGAGACCTGACGAAACTTTATGCTTGTTGACTTTTGCCGAAGCGTCGAATATGCGGAGGCTATGACGATTGCTTAACACTACCACTAGCTATCCACAAGCGTTTCATTTATATTCAAGAACATACTTAGTGTTTCTTTCTGTGTATCCTGTCATCATCAGTGTGAGTTTGTGACATGTAAATAAAGTTTTCATATTTACATTCATCTATTCAAATGTATAGTAGGTGTTTGCGATGTAAATATTTTTGTTTGTTTGTTTGTTTGTTTTTACTGTTCCCAGAAAACTTGCGGTTCTTATTTCTTAGTGATGAAATATCATTCCTCCAGAAGATTGATTACTTCAAGGTTTCAAAAATTCGTTTATCTTCTAAATTACATAACTTCAAAACAAACGTAGTAATTAGGTATAAACGATCACTCGAAGTGTTGATTTGCTGTGTAATCAACTTGCTCCTTTTCCATGATGTAAACAAAACAACGAAGGGAAGAGAGAGGAAACGAAAAAAATATTATCTGTTTACATATTGTGTTTACATTTGATAACTTCCCCGTCATTCCATTAGTCTCTCACTCAAAATATAACAACCACACAAACACGCATAAACACTCAAACACAAATACGAACACACAAGAATACCCACTAACACACACAAACATAATTGCACCTTTAAACACACACACACGCAAATGCACAATTCGATAATGACATGTTAGTTTTTATACCTCTCCCCCCTCCCCCCTAACCAGACCCATCTCCTACTCCCTCCCCCCTCCTTTTCCCCATCCTCCCCTTCTTTTCGTATCTCCTCTTATTCGCTCTCTCCCCCATTCTTTCGCTCTTACACTCCCCTCTACTCCTATGCTAATTTCTCACTCTTCTCCTCTTTCCTCATTCTAGTTCTTCCTTCTATATCGCTCCCTATCCTATCCTGCCACCAGCCTATCCCTATACTGCCTCCAGCCTCTCCCTATCCCGCCTCCATCCTATCATATCCTGCCCTTCATCCTATCCTATCCTGCCTCCCTCCTATCCCTATCCCGGAGAATTCCATAGGGTAGTTGAGCACAGTGGATCACTTCCCCGCACCAGCCTCATTATTTTACAATTTCATATATTTTAGTTTTACTCTGGATCTTTTTTTTACTTGTATTATATGTATTTTATCTCTTAGTACTTGTTATGACAAAAAATCCGAAAAGTCTTTAGTTATCCACGTTTCCATGAAAATGATTGACATCTGCTGCGATTGCTCTTACTCCTTTGTTCTTTAAATTACTTTAGTTGTTTTTTTAATGACTTTATCACTAAACAATTTAATTTTATTTTCAATACCAAATCAATGTATTACTTTTATAATTTTATTCAATGAATTACAGAAGCTTATTTTACGTATTTTTCATTGTTACAAGATTTTTATACAC
>NW_028234439.1:6482330-6484830 GCF_977035675.1 Penaeus japonicus
TCTTAATCTCTACATGTTATCTCTATCTATCTATATCTTTATATATATATTTTTACAAAATGTTTCTTTTTCCCGCTAGGTGCTGTGGTGGGACACCCGCAAGCTCTCTCAGCCCACAGATACACTAGTCCTTGATCCAATGCGGGAAGATCCTCCAAATATAGCCCGGGCTCTGACAGCTACCTGTGTGGAGTACGAGGTCAGCATGCCCACGAAGCTGATGGTTGCCACGGAACAAGGGAAAGTCGTGGCTTGCAACAGACGCGCTAGGAGCCCACCGGACCGAATCAGTACGTTGCATGTTTTGTTGGTTGCGTAGTTTAGCGGTTTTAGTGCTATTTTGAAGCGAAAATGAGGAGGCGTCCTCGATAAAACGAGAAGGGTCTAGAACCGCGTTAGAGGATTTCTATGGTGTGTTGGTAGTATTTAAGCTTCTCAAGGCTGATATTGTGCATACGTTGATATGTGTAGCCATGAGTGATTGTAAGGTGTTGATGGTCTAGTCCAATGAGAGCATTAGAGTCTCTCTTTCTGTTTCTGTTTCTATTTCTATTTCTCTCTCTCTCTCTCACGCTCTCTCTCTCTCTTTTCTGTCACGCTCTCTCTCTATTTCTCTCTCACTTTCTCACGCTCTCTCTCTCTCTCTCTCTCTCTCTCTCTCTCTCTCTCTCTCTCTCTCTCTCTCTCTCTCTCTCTCTCTCTCTCTCTCTTTCTCTCAGTCAGGAATGCAATCAATATGCATACGAATTTTCGCCTGAGTGTAATATTCAAAATTGAAGGTCGAAGTCACAAAATCGATTATAAAACGACATTCTTCGAAATCACTTTTAGCAGTCAGATAGAAATAAATCAGACACTAATGCAGTGACGAAATTGTTTTAACATTTACTACTTAAAAATATGATGAACCTGTTGACAAAAATGGGGCTTTTATTGATAGAAGTGAAAAGAAATTTATTTATTTATCTTAATTGATAAAGTAAAGGAAGAGAAATAGGGAGATCTAGCACCTAAATCACTGTTGGTGTTATAAAGCCTAATTCAATATGTATGTCTGTTTACTTCTCTTCATGTCTTACTCCTGTCCCTCTTCCATCTTCCGTGGTGATTTACTTTCTCTCTCTCTCTCTCTCTAGCTCTATCTGTGTCTCTATCTCTATTCTAGCACCTAAATCAACTGTTTGGTGTATAAATCCTATGCAATACGTATGTATGTCTGTTTACTTCTCTTCATGTCTTACTCCTGTCCCTCTTCCATCTTCCGTGGTGATTTACTTTCTCTCTCTCTCTCTCTCTAGCTCTATCTGTGTCTCTATCTCTATCTTTATCTTTATATCTCTCTCTCTTTCTTTATCTTTCTTTTTCTCTCTCTCACTCTCACTCTCTCTCTCTCTCTCTCATTCTCTCTCTCTCTCTCTCTCTCTCTCTCTCTCTCTCTCTCTCTCTCTCTCTCTCTCTCTCCTCCTCTCCTCTCCTCATCTCTTCTCCCTCTGCCTCTCTCCTCTCTCTCCTCCCTCATCCTCTCAGCATCTCCTCCATCTCTTTCTCTCTCTCTCTCTCTCTCTCTCTCTCTCTCCTCTCTCTTATCATCGATCTCTCTACTCTCTCTTCTTTTACCCTCTCTCTCTCTCTCTCTCTCTCTCTCTCTCTCTCTCTCTGTCTCTCTCTCTTTCTCTCTCTCACTCACTCTCACTCTTTCTCTCTCTCTCTCTCTAGTTAGCTAGCCACTGCCGTTAGATTATGATAATCACTATCTTTATGATAAAGATCGTGAATTATAATTCTACTGAAAATGGATGATAAATAGTAGATAAACTATTTTTGAATCAACCTTTTTTACAAAAGGGGTTTTAATAGATCATATGAAATATCTATAACTTTATTTGAAATAAATATAGTTATTCAAGTATGACTTATAGATATTCTGCATTTAGTCATGAAATTCATTTCTACCAAAGAAAATTTTGAATTTTTAAGGCCATTTTTCTTTGAAATACGAGTACACATTTCTTAAAACAAAACTTTTTTTTATGTTTTTCTCAATGTGTGGACAGGCACTTCCTCTATTTACGTTAATATACATTGAGCAAGCAACCCCCATACTGTACATGTAGGTTGATGCGGTTGGCCAAAGAAATCTGGCTGTAGGTGCTGACAGAATTGAAAAATGTATCAAACACACAAAAACACAAAACAATACATCAGCGCAAAGGAAAATACCGCAGACCATTGCAAACAATCAGAAGATATAAAGAAACACAGGTACCCCTGCATAACGTTAAATAGAAACACAAAACGGACCACTCCCAAACGCACAATATACAAGAAACACAGTGCCTATGCTGCAGCCCCCCCCACTAAAATTTCTCCATTGTAGACTACTGGCATTCATTCCGACCCTCTAAAAAAAGAAAAAAAAAAAAGAAAGAAAAAAACAAAAGAAAAAAAAAATCGTGCGATTACTTTTTTAGCTCCCGGCATCCCACCCACAAGGATGATT
>NW_028234439.1:6492330-6494830 GCF_977035675.1 Penaeus japonicus
AAAGCTGATATTGCCAGATAGCTTTTTTACACGTTACCTTTTTTGGGAGAGAAATCTATGGGGTTTAATTTTTTTTTTTGCACCAAAAACACACCACACCACTTTTAAAACCAAAACTCACAAAACCCAAAAATATATACCCCACACACCCAACACACAAATACCCACAACTCACAACACAATAATATATTTTAAAAAACACACACACTCACATGCAAAAAAAAACAAAACACAGACAACACACACACAACATACAAATTATGTACACACTCACACGTAAAACACAAACACCCCAAACAAACACACAACCACCAACAACACACACACCCGGGACGCACACAATTTGGGAGCGTCTTTTTGATTTCCCTATGAATATTCAATAACAGGGAAAACGCCTAAACTCATTAAAAAAATTTCCCCCAACCCCGGTATGAAATTTCCAAAAGCCCACACGCGCCCTTTTTTGGGTTTCCCAAAAAATTTTCCCCTTTTCCCAAAAAATTTAGGGGCTGTCGGGGACTGGAAAAATTAAGCGTGGGGGGAAGGCTTTTAAAAGGTTCCTTTCCCCCCCTGTGGACAAAAACCCAACACCTCGCGGTCTGCTTTTTATATAATATATTTTTTATTATAAAATTTATATATATTTATTTAATATTTTTTTAATAATATATTATGTAAATATTTATAAATTTTTAAATATATTTTTATTTATTTAATATATTTATATGAAAATGTATATTTTTTTAGGTTAAAAAGGGATAATATTTTAAATTTTTTAATAATATATATATATTTAATTATTTATATATTTGTTTAATATATAAATATATAATTAATAAATATATTTATTATATTTTAAAAATTTTATTTAAAAATTTTATATAAATATATTTTTTATTTTATATATACTTATTATATATAAAAAAATTATTTATACATCTTTTATTATATTTAAAATTTATTATATATTATATATATATTTTAAAAATATATACACACACAAAATTTTAAAATATATAATATATAAAAATTTTTAATTTTATATATTATTTTTCATAATATAAAATTTAAAAATATATAAAAATTTAAATATATTTAAAAATATTTATAGTGTGTGTGTGGTGGGGGGGGGTGGGGGGGGTTGTGGGGTGTGGTTTTGTGTGGTGGTTTTTGTGATGGGTGTGTATGTTGTGTTGTGGGGGGGGGGGTGGGTTTAAAATATTTATAATATAATTTTGGGGGGGGGGGGTGTGTGTGTATTGTGTGTTAGGTGTGGGTGTGTATTGTGTGGGGTTATTTTATAAAATTTTTATAAAATTAATTCTATATATATTATTTTTAAATAATAATAATATAAATTATATTTTATATTAATTTTATAATTTTATATAATATATAATTTTTTATATAATATATTATATATATATATATAATATATTATTATTTATATATATATATAATAATATATTATATATGAAAATATATAACCCTTTACATCTTAATAAAAGAAAAATGTGTAACCTCCGGACACCTGCAATAATATGAACATATGTAACAATTTGTAGAACTGTAATGATCTGTACATCCACAATGAGCTGTAATTACACCTCGCCTCCACAGATGCGTAGTGGATGCTGGAGTGCCACAAGGTCCTCAGTCTTATTCACGACTCGACTAGATGGCGCTCTCGATGCATGGGATTTCCTGACTTCTTGGCACGCTCCTTCGGCCACGGTACAAGTAAGTGTTGAATGGGGTGGGGTAGGGGGGTGGGGGGGGGGAGTGTACTTAAAGTGGACGAAAAAAAACAGAGGTTAAATTTCTAAAATCGGTCCGCGTTATGAAATCCGTCGAAAAATGGTATCGACGGAGTCCTTGTGATGTCAACTAACCGAATGTAGTAATATTACTTAACGCAAATAAGAAATAAGTACGATACGAGTGTTCAAAAAAGATTATAATCTGCGCGTATTTTACAGTATTTAGAGGCTTATATCTGTCATAGGCTCTATCAATGTTGCAGTTGACTAAAATTTTAGTCCATATCAGTTCATTATTTTCTTTATACTCAGTGTGATATGGGAGGACAAAAAACAATTTTATTCATGTACTGTCATGAACGAATACAAAACATATAGCCAGCCACAATGAAGACAACATGAAAAGATAGGGAAGATGAAGGAAATTTGTGCTCACTGTGAGTGCCACAGTAAAAGGCAGCATTATTACTGACACAGGGGCGCATTGTAGACACTGTGCATAGTTTGAGTCACCTTCCTCTTCTCCTTCTGGTGGTAGAAGAAAGTGATGGAGGTTATTTGCTTGATATTACGCCAATTATAGTAATTATGATTGCAATTGTCATCATAGCTAATAAAGATTGATCGAAAGAAATCAAATTTATTCAAAACCCTCAAAATCAAGATAAGCATCACGAAGTGCATACTGCTTACCCCTTGTCTGGGGATAACCTCAAAGTGGGTAAAGTCAGGTTGGTTGT
>NW_028234439.1:6502330-6504830 GCF_977035675.1 Penaeus japonicus
TCTTTAATAAATCTGTTAGTGGAGCTACTACATCTGAGAAGTTCTTACAGAATCCTCGGTAATATCCTGCCATGCCAAGAAACCTCATCACATCTCGTTTTGTTTTGGGTATAGAATAGTTATCTATTGCTTCAAATTTTCCATTCAAAGGTCTGACTTGACCCTGACCTACAATATAGCCTAAGTAAGTAACTTTTGCCTGAGCAAAATCACTTTTAACAAGATTAACCGTCAAGTTCGCCTCTGTTAACCTGTCAAATAACGCCCGTAGCTTGATTATATGATCATTCCAGTTATTAGTGAATATAATCACATCATCGAGGTATGCCTTACAGCCGTCAATACCTGCTACCACGCTGTTGATTAGCCTCTGAAAAGTTGCAGGCGCTGTTCTAAGACCGAACGGGAGGACGCGGTATTGATACAAGCCATCGGGTGTCACAAAAGCTGAAATGCGTTTCGCTCGTTCCGTGAGAGGAATCTGCCAATATCCCTTTAACAGATCAATTTTTGTTACAAATGTAGCATTACCCACTTGATCAATACAATCGTCTATCCTGGGAATAGGATAACTGTCATCTTTAGTTAATGAGTTTACACGCCTGAAATCAGTACAAAATCGCATAGATCCATCTGCCTTCGGAACTAATATACAAGGAGAACTCCACTCACTCATACTAGGCTCGATGATCTGATTTTCCAACATGTAGCTTATTTCTTTTCTTAATTGATTCAATTTTAAGGGGTTAATCCTATAAGGATGCTGTTTGACAGGTGACTGACTACCAACATCAATATCATGATATATAAGTTTAGTCTTGCTCGGAACATCAGAGAATAAATGGGAGTATTCATATAGCAAACAACTTAACTCATCTTGCAGAGGCTCGCATAAATGACTAATCTTGCATGCCAAATCTCTCAAAATTTCAGAGTTAGATATTTTAGGTTGGGGCACGTCATCTAGACAGTCATCATCCTTCCCCTTACATAATACTCCAGTGTCTATAATCTCATTTACCATGATTTCTGCACGTTTACCTTTATCCTTACTTACAGAAAAATCATTCCGTTCGAGATATGGCTTCATCTGATTGATATGACACACTCGTCTGTTCTTACGTCTCCCTGGAGTTTGTATTACATAGTTTAAATTACTTATCTTTTTCTCCACAACATAAGGACCATAGTAACGCGCTTTCAGTGACGGTCCAGGGACGCGTAAGAAGACCAGCACTTTATCTCCTGATGAAAAAGATCGAAAGTTAGTATTCTTATCGTACCAGGACTTCATGCGTCCCTGAGCCTCACTTAGGTTTACTCTTGCCAGTTCACAAGCTTTGCTTAATCTAGCTCGAAATTCCATCACATAATTCAGAATATTTGAGTCTCCATCACTACTCAACCACTTTTCCCTCAAAATTCTTAGAGGACCTCTCACCTCGTGACCAAAGACAAGCTCAAAAGGACTAAAGCCCAAAGACTCTTGAACACTTTCTCTGACAGCAAACAACAGCATCGGAATCCCTTCATCCCACTCTTTCTCCGTGTCATGGCAGTAGGTTCTGATCATATTCTTCAGAGTCTGATGAAACCTCTCAACTGCGCCTTGTGATTCTGGGTGATATGCACTTGAAATATGATGCTCAATACCCAACACTTCCATTGCTTGTTGAAAGACCCCAGATAAGAAATTACTGCCCTGATCGGTTTGAATAAACTGTGGTAACCCAAAAGTCGTGAAAAACTTTGTTAAAGCCTTAACAATTGCTGAAGCACTGATTTTCCTAAGAGGAATCGCTTCCGGATAGCGAGTCGTCTGGCACATTATTGTCAGGAGATATGCATTACCAGCCTTGGTCTTAGGGAGAGGCCCTACACAATCTACAATAACCTTGCTAAATGGTTCAGACATTGCGGGTATCGGATACAACGGGGCGGCAGTGATTTTCTGGTTTGGTTTCCCAACCACCTGACACTGATGACAGGTCTTACAAAAATGCACCACATCTTTCCTCATGCCCGGCCAGTAAAAGTATTTCTGTATCCTACTACAAGTCTTATTAATGCCAAGATGACCTGCCATAGGCGAGTCGTGAGCTAAAGTCAGTATTTGTTTCCTATAGGATTGGGGGATAACAATTTGATGCAACGTGAGCCAATCATCCCCAGCCGACACACATGGTGGTCTCCATTTTCTCATTAAAATACCATCCTTCATATAATAACCCGTAGACACATCCGAAATTTCAGCCTCCGTCAGAGCTAACTCAGCAATCTTACTTATTTCCGTGTCCTCCTTTTGCTGATATATTAGATTCTTTCTGTCCACAGGAGAACTTAGCTCGTCTGGAACCTCACTATTATCGGATTCATAAGAAAATAACTCTTTTAGATCTATACTCAAGTCTTCCTCCACAGCGTCATGTACCTGAGATCTTTTTCTATGATTTTCACTCACAGTGGCCACACTAGCCAGCCTATTCTTCTGGTTCTCACG
>NW_028234439.1:6522330-6532330 GCF_977035675.1 Penaeus japonicus
ATAACCCCACTTAAAAAACAAAAAAAAAAAAAACAAAAAACATCTAGGTCAATTTAATTGTAGTAAAAGCTTTCGGTCTCAACCAGACTTATGATAAAAATAACCGATATAGTACAGATTTAGGGAATAATAGAATAATAGAATGATAATAAGAAGAGAAAACAGACATAATATATGTTTACTCCATTTAAAAATCACTGGATGAAAACGACGACACAAGGTTCTCAGTGATAAAAGTTAATAAAGAAAAGTGAAGATCAAAGAATTTGTCCATTCCGGCAAAACGAGGACAAAGAGACCGAAAGAATTATTGAAGAATATTGCATAACAATATCGTGCAAGAGCGGTATCTCTTGGGATATCATAAGTTTTCTTAGAGAGAACAGCGGACATTTGGGTAGGTTGTTAAGAGGAAATACCTTGGGTAAATGTTTCTATAAATATTCTCCATTATCACTATTATCATTATTATCATTGTTATTATTGATAATTCTACTATGATTATCATAGTTGTTCTTTTTCTCATTATTATTATGATGATTTTCTTATATTCTACAATTATTATTACAATACTAGTAATTATCATTAATATGACTATTTCCATTAGTATCACAACTTCTTATATAATAAAAGTATTGCTATCATTACTACTCTTAAAAGTATTGCTACAATAATCATTATTCTTATAATCATCTTCAGCATCATCATCACATCTATGAGAATATGTACAGCCAGTTCAAATATCACAAAACCTGGGAAATCTCATGAAAAAACGTTTTATCAAGTATAAAATATATTTCTGAGAAGGCGACACTTTGATTGTACGCCATTTGCCATTTCTGTATAAATCTGATACTTGCCACGTTAGATGCGTTTTATACATTGGGAAAAAGCGTTCTATTCATATGCCTTGGGATATTTTTGAGATTTCTTAGAAAGAGTGTTAGACTATGTTTCTATAAACCAATATGAATTTACCGTTTTTACTGTTACTAGTACTATCATTATCACTATCGGTATTATAATGTTTTTTTTTTTTTTAATTATTATTGTTGTTGTTTCCTAATTTGTATCATCATTATTAGAATTATCGTATTTATAATTGTTTTGATTACCTTTATTGTTTTTATACCTACTTTTACAAAAACATTACTTCACTTTCACTATTATTTCTATTGTTACTGTTATCACCATCATCATTCTTACCAAAGAATCACCATCATCATGAAAATGTATGAGCAACCATATCACAAAATCTGACATAGTCTTTCCTTACAAAAGAAGGAAAAACATCAAGTGAAAATAAATATTTGCAATGGTGTCGTCCTGGTTGGCCGGCACATGCAATTCATACATAACTTTGACACGTGTCACACGCTTCTTTTTTTTTTCTTTTTTTCTTTTTTTTTGTCCGCCGTGGAGAGCCCGTCGCCTTGTTATGAAATATCTGTATATCCCTTTACATCAGCAACATACTTCCACACGCGTCGATCACAGCAAAATCACAGCGTCAGAAGAGCTGACTCAGTTACAGCAGCGGCCGAAAGGTCGTCAATGACTGCGCTAGAGTCTGTATAGATCGGATATCTGATCTCGGAGCCATGGCCTTCGACTTTGCTACAAAGATCTTCAGTCCTATTCCTCCGCACTCCTTGGACAGTAAGGGCAGACAATGACCTTTCTCCCAGTGACAATAATAACAAGGTCATCTGAATAAAAGCTACAGCCACATTGTAAGTCTCTAGTGCGCCAAGTACATGACATGAATATGCCATAAATTGTAGTCCAGAAGCCCATGTTCGTATCAACATCATGGCAAAATAGTGGCAAATGTAGCGAAAATACTGGAATGGATGTTGGGCGAAAAATGCATATTTTAGTTTTATCTTTATTACCTATCCTACATAAGAGCATACCACGTTTGGAAATTGATATCTATTTTTGTTTATAATTGTCCTAAATGTGGAATACAAATTATTTTAAGAAAACGTGGATTCTTTGCTGATTTTTAGTTTGTTTACCTTTTCGACATATTTTTCAAGGGGGAGTGAAGTTAAATGTATGGTAACAGTAGTCAGAAACGTAAAGTTAAAGTACAATATTATATGAAAATAGAAGTTACGCATATATAAACAGTATATACAGCATACACACAGCATAAGGAAGATATATACATAAGTACTCTCATCCCTTTTTTTGACGTAGCGCAGACTAAATTGCCAAATGCATATTCATGAGACAGTTGTCAGTTCATTAACAAGGAGCAAGCACAACAAATGATTCATAACAAAATTTAACCATCATTTGTTAGTACTATCTGTTACTGTAATTTCTCTTATGTATTCGTTGGAAACATGATAACTGACCCAAACTTTCATGACATAGGTACGTCTACCCATGGGCGTGACATAGCAACAGCACGCAGAAAATATCTAACATCCCTCTGACAGTTGGATGTCCAGGATACTGATCACCAGGATATTTAACAAGGTCGGACTGAGATCATCTCTCTCTCTCTCTCTCTCTCTCTCTCTCTCTCTCTCTCTCTCTCTCTCTCTGTCATTTTCAAGGTGTAATAGAATAAAAAAATAAAACTACAAAATTCAATATTTGGAAGCAATTACAGAAATCAAATAAAAGGTAAAAAATAAGCTCTCGTCAAGCAAAATACGTTAAAGAATTCAATTCCTCAGTAGGTGGATCCTCATTTTCCAGCATCTCATCATCTAGTGCAAGCCTCTGGGCTATGTGGCATTTGTGGAGACATTCTATGATAATCTTAACACACTTGAGTAGTGCTTATTGTTATATTAAGTGTACAGAAGCCGTCAGGCTAGTACAGTAGTGGTTCGCCAGCCTCACATCCCCGTGATCGGCAGTTCGAGCCCCGCCCAAGCTCGTGAGTTTCCACTGTCGCTCAGACTTAGGATCAACATACGCTGACACACACTCGCGAGTCGGCACGAGCAGACAATGGCCGGGCTCACTATAGCGGCCGTATCCGGTGCGGAGCATATCTGGCTTATTCTTAAGTGGGTTAACTGTGGAACGTTGATATTAAAACACTTAATATCTGCTCAACTAGATGTGACTCCTATTATAGCATTTTATGCTTGTGTTTGTGGCTCATGTACAGGAGCCATGATATTTGGCTCCAACGGATTGAATATTACCATCTGTAGAAAAAAAAAATGGAACTGGCAGAATGTTTACAAGGCGTCTATTACTTTATTTGTAATACACCTAGTATCTGGGATAAAAAAAACAACAACTTACTAACAGTATTACTTATAACAATAATTAATAGTTTTGAGAATAGATTTTCACACGCATATACAGTACTTACCAAGTAGCTATAAATCTCCACATAACAAAGCCTTAAATCTCCGTCTAAATGAAAGACTGGCGAGTGCGGCCAGGGTACTCACTACTGAAGCTAATAATTCTACGGTGGATGCCACCCAACTCTGAAACGTTGATGGAATGACAGTACGCATCGTGACCTCATATGGAGAGGTTGTATGGTGCCCGTGCTCCGTTACTATTCCTAATACACGGAACTCTAGTGCCATATACGAGGAGCTCGAATTAGGTGTAAAGTGTGCACGAATGTTGGGCGCTCTTGTCCATCGAAAGTGATTGTCCATGAATCCAGTGCTGTGAAAAGAGTAGAACTATGTACTGTACGCCAAGGTATTTGAAGGAATCTATCCTGCGAGTGCCAGTACAGATACAGAGACCGTTAGAACTGAGTGCCCTGTTGTGCCCTGAGCCATAATTCACCTGTCACGCAGCGAGCGAGCCAGGCGCCGCGGTTACCCCCACCATGGGGGACAGCCGCAATGTAAACATTGAGGAGGGAGAAGCCTTGGTGGCCACCTCTCCCTCCCCTCCCAACGCTGAGCACAGCACCACGGCTGATATATGCATACCCATGGAAGAAGCAGGTACTGCAGCAATTGCTGCAGCCCCTGATGTCAGTACTACCGATACCCATGTGGAAGGTACTGATGAAGATGATGCTGACGGCTTTACTTTAGTAAGCCGTAAACCCAGGCAGAAGAAGAAACATGAAAATGTCATCAAGCCTACACTTGCACCACGAACAAAATATGTTCGTCTCGCCTTTCCCGAAGGCACAACGAATTCTGAGAAAATGAAATGGCTGGGATGCGTTGGCAACAACGCTCCGTCCCAAGGGGAAACACCCCTTGACCTCGTGCGAGGAGACACTCTCTCCTCGCCATATATCTATATTGCCCGTCATCAACAGACTTATATTGATCTGCTCATTGACGGTCAAATTGGAGGAATTGCCTTCAAATCATGTGATGAGCCAAAAAAGAAAGAGAAATATGACGAATACCTCGTCACACATTATAACAAGGAGCTCGACCTTGAGAATGCATATGCGCTCGAGGGAGTTCACAAGGCCATCAGAGTGTATAAAGATGGCCAGCCACTCAACCGTATTCGCATAGTATGGAAAGGAGAGCAACCACCTCCCAGTACATACAATTTTTTTGGAAAATACTTGCCCACCAGCCACGTGCGTCCGTGGAGGGCATCCCCTGTCATTTGCTTCAACTGTATGGGAAGTGGCCATGTAGCTAAATACTGCAAAGATAAGGAACGCTGTGCAGTATGTGGTGAACAGCACAATGCTAATAAGTGTCCTCGCAATATTGTAGAGGCAGAGGGAGCCACAGCTGCCCCTGCTTTCATCCCATCATGCTTCAGATGTAAGAAGACGGGGGTGACGGCCTGGCACAGGGGGTGCACCGCCCTCCCTGGCCTGGCACCTCTCCCGCCTCCCCCTGTGGAGTTAGTGAGAGACCAGCCGACGCCTCCCAGCCCAATCAGCGACCAGCGTGCCGGGGGAGTGGCTGACCGTGCCCGCCATGACGTCATCAGCAGCCGAGACTTCCCGCGGTTGCCGGGGAGTAGGGGTGCTGAGGGTTCCGATCTGCATGCCACGGTCGCAGAGCTGATGAAGAAGGTCAACGAGATGATGATGATGTTCTTCACAGAGCGATTTCCGGGCCTCAAATTCTCCACTCCAATTGCAACCTCCGAGGACAGCGAGGACGCGCCACCCCCCTCCCCTCCCCTGGCACCATCCCCCTCCTCTCCCCTGGCACCAGCCGAGCCCACCGACTCTCACAGCGAGGACGCGTCATCCCCATCCCCTCCCCTGGCACCAGCCCCCTCCCCTCCGCTGGTACCAGCCCCCTCCCCTCCCCTGGTACCAGCCCCCTCCCCTCCCCTGGCACCTCACCCTCACCCTCACCCATGGTTGACCGCAGGCCGCACCGGGGAATCCCCCGCTAGGCCGCGCATGGACTGTGACGTCAGTGGTGACGTCACAACACCCACGGAAGGAAATATCAGTGCAGAACAACCAGTGGAATCATTTCAAGCACTCAAAGAAGAAAACTTAATTTTGATTGGTAAAATGGAGACACTGAAGCGAGATATAGAAAAAATGAAAAAGGACTGCCACTGTCGAGAGGCCAGTACTGCCATCAGTGATAAAGAATCCCGCGATGACACACGGTGTCATGATACCAATTCCTCCATTAATAGCAGTCAGTGTGAGGGAGCCCGTGCTGATACTGAGGGAGGACAGTGTCAGGAACTACGTGACACGGACCCTGATAAGGCTTCCGGTCCCGCGAATGTCCTCAACACATTAATTGAAGGGATTGAGCTACGAAGCAGAAAAAAGCTAAGAATTAATAGTTTAAATGGTTAAGTTTACTTTTAAATTAAGGTCTGTCCTATGTGAGGAGAAGTATGGTTATACAGCAATGTGTATGTGTGCTTTCTGTAAAGTAAAATGCGTTACCATCAGAGGATATTACAGAATGAAGTATAGACTATCAAATAAAAAACTCTTAATTTATGGATAAACGCACAATCAAATTCATATCATGGAATATGCGTAGTATTAAGCCTAGGCTTAATGACCTAGAGTTTTACATTCGTAAAAAACAATGTCGATGTAATATGCGTACAAGAACCGTTTGCAGCTGCTACTAACATGAAAATAGCGCCTAAACTCAAAGGGTATTGCTCATATGTAAATACAGCCATGACGGGTTTGTTGACTTATGTAAAGCTAACACTGCCACATGAACTAGTAAAACAGTCCGGGAACACCGACATGCAGTTTCATCATTTAAGAATTAAGACTGCCTCTGGGTTCTTCTCATTATATAATGTGTATGCCAGGAGCTCAAAGTTTCTGACTAGTTCTCTACCCAATTTCCATAATCAAGGAACATTATGTATGGGAGATTTCAATGCTAGACACACACAATTTGGTGATCACCAGAGTAACAGCAATGGGGAGGAATTTAAACATTTCGTCAATAGAAGATCGATGACTGTATATGACACAGATAAACAGACTCATTTGGGTGGTGGCAGGTTAGATTATGTAATTGGGAAAAATCTTGTACATGGTAATGTTTGTACTTCACTGGTTCGAGAGTTAGTCAGTGACCACTTTGCAATCCTAACAGAGTATACTGTTGACAACAGCATAGCTCACAAAGCACCCAGACCTAAAATTACAATCCCACCGGGACTGGAGCATCACTTCAAGGCACGTGTTTATGACTGGTATAGTACCTATGTCGTAACCACTGTCGAAAATTACTCTCAGGACCTGATAAAAGTTGTCACTGACTACTACAATACATGGGTCTGCTCAAGAAAACTCTCAAAGAAAAAATTTTCCCCAGTCCCTCACGCACCAAAGTGGATAAATGACCCCATCTTAAGTAGGGAGCATAAACGAGTTCAGGAACTTGCTAATTGCTATAAGGATAACATGACATCAGAAAATCTTTTACGATTCCTCAGAGCTAATAAAGAATTCAGAGAATTAAAGGCTCAAATTCGCAGTAAACATTGGGAGCAATTCCTGCAGAGTATTAACCACCAAACTTCTGCAGCTGAAGTATGGAGAAAAATCAGCAGGTTGTCAGGTAAAGCTGTCGCCACTCCGCAGTTCCACAGCCCATTAGAACAGGCCAATTTGTTACTGGATCAGTGGGCCAGGGCCTCTCAGCTGAACTCACTTCCGCAGAGAATAAGAGATAAACTTAACACCACGAAAATAAATAGGAATTTTAACATTGCCATAGCCTGTTCTGCCACTGACCCCTCCGACTTTGCCGAAATAACTGAGTGGGAATTAAATAATGCACTTCGCAAGGGTAAGGCGACCGCCCCAGGCGAGGATGGCATCACTTATAGTGTACTTCGGCTCATTGCTCAGGTACCAGGTAACCCACTCTTACATCTTTACAGACTAAGCTTATCCCAAGGAATACTCCCAAGCTCCTGGACTAAAAGCCTAATCATTCCCATTCCCAAACCGAACTCTGATAAATAACGACCCGTCTCATTGACCTCATGTTTATGCAAGGTACTTGAGAGAGTTATTTTGAGCAGACTCATGTATCGCATACATGCCAAGTTAACTCCAAGACTGTATGGATTCCTCCCAGGACGTAGCACTCAGCACTGCTTTGCAGAGTACTTGACAAATTCTCAGCAAGGCATGCAAACTGTATTTCTCGATCTTAAATCTGCCTTTGATATTGCAAACAGAGACCTCATCCTTGAGCAACTGGCTAGCTTTGGTATTCAAGGTAAACTTTTAACGTGGATTCAAATGTATTTATCAAACCGATCAGCTCATGTTCTCTTCAGGGGAATCAAAAGTACATACTCTAAAATGTTTGAGCTTGGCACACCTCAGGGGGGCGTACTTAGCCCCATGCTATTTAATATTTTAATGCACAGACTATTAAGCAATATACCACTAGAGGGCAGTGATTCCATTATTTGTTATGCTGATGACATCTGCATTAAAACTTCATCCGAGGATAGAATGCAAAAAATTCTTAATGTACTGTCCACAAAAGCTACTGAATGCGGTTTGATAATCTCAGTTGAAAAAACCAAGGCAATCAATCCTCTTACAATCCCACTGCCAAACTTTCATATAGATGACATTGAGCTAGATCTTTGCCACAAATACAAGTATCTCGGGGTGACTATTAACGACACAGAACTCATTATGAACTTAAAGAAAAGACTGTGGGAGCAGCTGAAGCCACTCAAGACTCTTGTTGGCAGAGAACATGGAGTCAATGTTAACATTGCAAGACTCTTTTACTTATCATATATACGGTCAGTCGTAGATTACCATGCCTTACACCTTGTATCATTTAAGGAATCAGAGTTAACTTGTCTAGAAATTGTACAGAACGAAGCCATGAGGATCATTCTCGGTGCTCCTAAAACAACGAGGATTGTGAACATGAGAAAGGAACTCAACTTGCCATCTATTTACGAAAGAATATCATACATCAATACTATTTTTGGTGTCAAAGCAATTAAAGAACCCTTCTATAATACAGAGTTCCAGAGGCAACTTAAATATAAGATAGTGAATTCATCTTTGCATAGCAGTGCCGAGTCGCCCTCAAATTCATGGTTGCAAACGACATACAAATCCATACACCAATTGAATATGTCCTTGAGTAGGTTCCCATATGGACGTTCTCTTCCACCATGGAAAATGTCGACATTGAACGTATTTTATACTGATGTCCCTAAAAAAGACACAGTTCCACCAGCTGTACTTAAGCAACACACCCTTGCAACCATTAATGAGCATCTTGAAACTCTGAATATTGACTATGAATGTTACACTGATGGATCCCTACAGTCTGGAAGTAGAGCAGGATGTGCTTATGTTGTATATAAAAACAATATTTTGCAGCACCAAGATTGTAGGAGGGTTCATGACTGGGCGAGCACTACGCAAACTGAGTTGGCAGGAATACTCATAGCCACAGACTTTCTGTTAACTCAAGGCTCAGGAGTAATTTTCTGCGACTCGCAGAGTGCTCTCCAGACTCTGAACACCCTTGATAAAGGTGCTGGAAATATCGTAAATGATATAAGAATAAATGTACATCGCGCCAAGGAACGGGGACATGCTATACATTTTGTGTGGATACCATCGCATGTTGGAATCGCTAAACATGATCATGCTGATCGCCTAGCGAGGGCAGGATGTGATAAGCAAATTGTGGATATAGACTTTGGCATACCTCTTGCTAGGATCTCACACATAATAAGAACCTCCAATAGGGAGGACTTGATGGAGCTAACAAACTCTCAAAGACCTGAAAGCTGTAGCATAAAACATTTTGACCAGTTCTCGCAGGAGAGATTCATTTATGGGTCATACAAGACAAGAACAAGACAATGTGATATTGTGACTGCAAGAATTAGACTTGGATACAGAATGTATTGGCAGGTCAGTTCAGACTGCAATGTAGAAAAAACTAAATGCAGACTTTGCAACGAAGAGTATAAACGAACACTTGAACATTACATTTCAGAGTGCCATATGATACAACCTTTCAGACCACCTAGCATGAGGTACGCAGAGTTATGTAATTATTTCATAACATCAACTGTACTAGAAGATGTAATTATGCTATATCCGAAATTCGGTATATGATACCCTATTATAACATTTATCTAATGTCTATTCACGTTGATATACTATAGAATATAATCATGTTATTACCTTAATTTGTAATACAATGTTAGCAACAATGTCATGACGACATAAATGTATCAAAGCTTGCCCATGCCTGTGCAGTTAGCCAGGGTGGTAAATAAAGATCTAATCTAATCTAAATGGAATGAAAGTGTTCATATTGAGATTTTAAGGGGATGTGTGTGCCATCTATTGCTCTTATGGCATTAGGGAGCTGTTTAATAGCAAAAAGGTTTTGCTTTGTTTGTGTCAAGCCTTGAACACTCCAAGGCATTTATATCTCCATTTATGCACAATTCCATAGAGAGTCTGTTACAAATCTTGCTGTTTTTTTTTTTTTTTTTTTTTTTTTTTTTTTTTTTTTTTTTTTTTTTTTCTCAGATTAATCCAACTAAGTCTGAAATA
>NW_028234439.1:6553745-6556245 GCF_977035675.1 Penaeus japonicus
CAGCCAGAGAGCTTCCTCGATATAACAGACACCGTTCACGACATTGCTGATGAAAAATACAACGGCAATCACTATTGAAGTAAGGAAACTCATACCATATCAAAACCGCAATTATAATTTGAAGTTGAATTAGTACAACGTGGAGAAACAAAAACAATATATATTTTGGTTGCTAGTAATTTCTAATTAAAAGTACCTCCAGTGTTCTTGAATTATGTGGCTGCCCCAGATTTTTCACATCACAGTTTATGTTGAATGCCAATGAACATTGTGGCAGTATTCAAGAAATTTCAGTCTATAATTCATATCACATCTTTGATACTTGGCAGAACGATTTTGTTTTTCTATGGAAAAAGAAAAGTATACTCCATTGTGGAGGAATGTCTCGCGTCAGTTGATATAGATGTCAGACTTACTCTATCCTTGGCCATCCTCTACACTTTTCGGGGAAGGAAGTAAGGCCAATCTCAAAGTTTTGTTGCGCACATACTGTTTCGTGGTAAGGGTTTGGGAGTGCTTTTGTTTGGACTAAACTTTACTGAAGGTCCCTCAGGTCCTGTATGTAGGTATAATTCGTTTTTTTTTTTTTTCATCCTAGCCTTTTATTATGATTTTACTTTTATTTGTACTATATTTTCTGGTGTTATCTGTTTTATCCCATTTTTACTTTACATAAACTGTTACGTTTTCCTTAATTTTTTATTCATTTCGTGTTCTGAACGGATGTAGGTATTCATACTTATAGATATCACCTTTGTCACTTTGTACAGTGATTCGAATCCCTTGTCAGTCTTTTGTCAATTTCATCCCTTCTAACTTTTTTATACAGATTTTGAGCCCTTCTCTTACTTTTTACAATGAATCAAAGTCCTGTCTTTTTTTTCCTTTTTTTTATATCTTCTTTCTCTGTTTACGTTATATATGAGGGATTTTGTCCTTTTTCAGTGATTCTAAGCCCTTCCATCACCTCATTTCTGTAAATTTAATCCCTGCCATAAAATTTTAGCGATTTCAAGCCCTTCATTCTCTTTTTACAAAGATTCTGATCCATTTTTGATAGGCAGTTTTATCCCTAAGTACACTGTATTCTAGTCTTCTGCCTGGTGCCTCTACCAACAATTTGCCCCGCACCAAGCCGGTTTTAAAGCCTTTTACTTTTTTTTCATTATCTCTTCTCTTTTGCACGCGCTTTAATTTTGTATATAATTTTGTAGGTGGGTGAGTTTGTAAATACACATATATACATACATACATATATAAGTACATACTTTTATGGACACAAACACGTTCCTGATTAACGGATTTCCAACTGAATCAAAATCACAATCAGGGTCGCCGCTGTTGCTGTCTTCCGTCCTTTGTCTCCCACTGACCATACTGAGTATCCAGGGGCACATGAAAGGTAATGTCGAGGGAAAGCCCGAAAAATCATCCGCCAAAGCTGCCGATGACGGTTTAGGGCCGAAAGGAAGAGGGCGGGACACGTTCACTTCGTCGTGGGGAGACTTATTCGTCCCACACCCCAGGTACAGATCCCAATTAAGATGGGTCTGGTTACGTGTGTTCGTCACCTCTCTTTTTACAAACGCCAATTGCTAGAACAATAAAACATGAGAAATAAAGCCAAATGGGTAGACGTAAAATAGAGTTAAAAATTAAACTAATAAAAGTATCATAAACATAAAAAGACAAAAGACTCCTTCAAAAGAAACCAACTAAAATGAAAATCTGAGGGTATCTCTTGCTGGTGCTGACCAGTAACATATATATTTCTTCTCAGTGAACAAAACAAGCTAGTCCAGCAATTATCCCTATCTGGCATGTAAAAGGGTCAAACACAACCTTTCTTTGGTGCTCCAGCGTTGCCACAGGGTAAGCACTTAAACACCGAGTTCAGAGACAACTCCCCTTCTGTGTTTATTTGCAGCGCTTTATTTACAGGCCGGTGACACATACGTGGCAACAAATTATTTTACAATAAAAGTAATTAAGTCTCACACAATATATAAAATCACAAAAAAGTTGAATTAAAGATAAATACAAGTAAAAGTTATGTAAAAAGGGTACGCAATGGTTAATATGACAAAGTAAAAGAAAGTAGATAATGTAAACAAAAATCACCGTATTCTAAATCAAAAGGAGAAATAAAATATATTCATAACATAATGTTTACATCCAGCTGGGTTACCTAAAAGACGTTCATTAATGAGAAATAACAAAAATAAAAATCCATAATTCAAAAGCAAGTAAGAGCAATATGAATAATCAGTAAGTATTTAAGAATTAAAGTACTTGAGACCATAAATAAAATCAGTTATAATAAGAGAGATTGATAAAAGAGACGTAGTGGGAATTTGGCATTACGAAAAAATATATAGTTAAAACAATAATTGGGTAAAAATTATAAGTCAATCAAAAAATAAGTAAATATAAAGTACCCATCCACAGTTAAGACATACGTAAAAAAATGATATTAATAAAATCGAAAAAAAACAGATCA
>NW_028234439.1:6563745-6571245 GCF_977035675.1 Penaeus japonicus
ACAATAAAGGAGAGATCTATCTGGACCCGTGTTTGTGTTACCCCCTCTGGATTTACTTCAGCCTGAGACGATACCAGAACAAAGGTTGTACTGAGCAGACTTCCTGTTACTTGCCTAGGTCATTTGCTGGACGTTGTCTTCTTATTTATGTGTTTTGTTCATGTTTTTATTGTTTTTAAGTCTTTTAGCTGGATTTTACACCGAAACCCTTCAGGATTCGGCTTCCCATTTCCTGTTTTAGACCTCAGTTTTTCTTGTTTTCTTTTAGCGCCATTTATAGTGTTTTTTTTTTTTTGATAACGTAAGTTGATTTTTGTGTTTTTTTATATAACGTAACGTTTGTTTGCTTTTACCTTTGTGCCTTAACCCATTGCGTACGGGTGTCATGACATACATGACGTAGGAGCTTTGGCCTGACGACGGGTGTCATGACGTACACGACGTTCGGGGATTTTGGATCACTGTGCTATTTTATTTTGCTATGAAAAAGGAATGAGTGATGATGGCTACTGCAGTCCTAATTACTATAATTACCGTAATATCGTGCAAGCTTAACGTCCAAAACCTAGATGGCACCACTTTTTTCTAGCACCAGCAGGTGAGAGAGCCTTGAATGGCACCCATCCACGGTCTCTAGCATGCACTGTCTCTATAGAGCGATGGCACACACTAAGTTGATGAACCCTTGCTCCAAAGTACCACCGATGAAGGATGTGCAGGCAGCACGAGAAGAGGAAGGTGACTCAATCCATACCCAGTGTCTAAAATGTGTTCCTGTGCCAATATGGATGTCTTTCACTGTGGCACTCACAGTCACAAGCACAGGTTTCATTCCTCTTCCCTACCTCTTCTTGTTATCTTTATTGTAGGTGGTTATATGTTTCGTATTCGTTCATGACAGCACAAAAATACGAAAAAATAAAGTTGCATTTTGTCCTCCCATAAAACAGCAATACTTCTATCACATTGAGTATAAAGAAAATAATGAGCTAATATGGATAACATACTACAATTTTAGTCAACTGCAGCACTGATAGAGCCTGTCATACGGCACATATAAGTCTCTAAACTCAATAAAACACGCAAAAAAATGAAACACAAAAACCGCTCTAGTTTTACAATGAATGACTGAAAGAGATTTGGATGCTTCAAATTATATTGCTTCAAGTGGTCTCTCTCTAAAATA
This sequence comes from Penaeus japonicus, assembly GCF_977035675.1. Taxonomy (NCBI): domain Eukaryota; kingdom Metazoa; phylum Arthropoda; class Malacostraca; order Decapoda; family Penaeidae; genus Penaeus; species Penaeus japonicus. The sequence goes on from NW_028234439.1 coordinate 6,564,932, forward strand.
AAACCTATCCTGGAGGCTGGGCAAGCAAATTTATCTCCGTCTGCAATGGGTTAAGCACAGTTTTATGAGTTCATTTTCATTTTATTATCTTTTATCTCGCGTTTTTAATGCTAGGCTGAGCCACAAGGACTTTTTCCCAATATTATTCTGCTCGGGTACATATACAAATCCACGTAAGATCCTGGACCTTTGCCCGCTACCATTTTCCAGTGTCCAGGATCTTGGCTTCATTTCTTGTTCAGGGGAGTGAACGGGACCCTCATCTTTGCGTCCCTAGGCCGTTCCCGCATCACGGGAGGCTTCAGCTTGCTTCACAAGTTGTTGTCAAGTCGGGCTCCTCAGTATAGACTGAAAGTAACCTTACATATTTGGTGGCAGCGGTGGGATTGTACCCTTTTTGAGCGTTTAATTGAATAATATCACAATTTCCTTGTAGGCTGAGAACGTCCAACACAACAGCTATTTCCTGCCAGGTTATATTATGCAAGCAATATTGTAATTTCCTTCGGGAACCTTAGGAGAGCCACTGTTTTTGTTCTGTGTTTTTTTTCAGATTAATATTAGTATATATTTTTAGAGTGGAGTTTTCTTTTACAGCCTAATCATACCCTTTTGCAGAGTTAGTTTTGTGTCACTAATACCCGCTCGCCCAGCTAGATTGTTTCTGTGGCTCTCATAAGCTTTAGGGAGACTTTATGGATTTTTTTTCCTGTATCTGTCCTTTTGTTTATGTAACAGGTCCCTGGATCATACAGTGCTTTATTAACAGTGCAGTGATTTGTGATATGCCAATGCAATAACAGTGAACAATAGAACAAGTCTTTGAACAGTGCAGGGGGGGTTTCGTGGTCAGTGCCAAGTGTCCGTGGTCAGTGCTAAGTGTCCGTGGTCAGTGCTAAGTGTCCGTGGTCAGTGTTAAGTGTCCGTGGTCAGTGCTAATGAACAGTGCCGTGTTCATGGAGAGTCCTTTGTGTCAAGTGAACGGTGTCTATTGATAGATGAACAGTGGCCATTGCTTTTGGACTATTATAAGGAAAAATTAAAGGTGCTTCTTGGCTGTGTTGTACCTAGGTTGCAGTATGCCTCGTAGCAGATCGGGACTTCGTAGGAATTTACAGTCGTCCAGCCACCCTAGTTCCCGAGACCGATCCCCAGCAGCGGTTTTATCAGGGTCTGTTGATCAGCTTCCTATCGTTGTGGGCGGTTCAAACCCGGAAGTACGAGAAGCTGGAAGAATTATGGAGGGTGAAGTGACTGTGTTGGCCCAAATCCTCGACAAGATCGAAGCCTTGTCCAATGGGCTGAGTGAAGTTAGGGCACAAACACAGCAGTTTAATGAACGGCTTGGCAGGCAGGAAGGAGCAAGATCTCGACCAAGGGAGATGGAAGCTGAAGTCGAGATTCACCAGCCCCAAGGATCTCACGCTAGTGCCGAACGTGACGAAGAGATAGAGAGCTTACGGCAGCAGTTAGCAGAACGGGAGCAAGAGCTTTTAAGAGAGCGGCAACGAATTCGGGATATGCGTGCTGTACAGCCACCAGAACCGCAGCCCCGCTTTTCTGAAGAGGCTGTAACGCAATCCCAGAGGCAGACCACCACTCGGCTTCCTCCGGAGCCACGATCTCAGGGCTTCCCAGAGTGTGCTGAGCCTCATGTGCACCAGGGGATACAACAACCATTGCCTGAAGGACGGTATGACTCTGCATCTAGGTTCCCCACCCCAGCTGTCTCCTACATTGTGGCCAGGGAATCAGTTCCTCGTTTCAAGGGAGACACCTCAGCATCACAACCGCTGAAAAGGAACCAAGATATAGAGGGTTGGATTCGCTCGATTGAAAACCTTGTCAAGCCACCTACTGATGAGGCCTTCATCCAGGCTGCACGAGCGAACTGTCGGGGTCCAGCCGAGCTAATTATAAACTCTCCCCTGTTCGATTACATACGTGACTGGGAGACGTTTAAGGCCTCACTACGGACCAAGTTTAGAGGAACCTACACTTCAGCAGACTATTTCAAGGTTCTCTATGATAACCGGATGACTTCAGTGCAGGCTCCCATGGACTTCTATTTGTATCTGGAAGGACATGTGTATCAGGGGTACCGTGATCACAAAGAGGCTATAGGTGATCCGTCAGAGCTCATCCGTCGGGTTTTTCTCTCGGGCATTCCATCATGGCTCAGGGACTTCTTGGCTCTCAAAGATGACTGCTCGCCCATGCAGCTTGCAGAAGCTGCCCAAAGAATTTGGAACTCCCGGCATGGAATTAGGCATGAATCTGCCACGAAACACAAGTCTCCAAATGAGTTCTTAGATGACGAATGCGACCATTATCCTGAACGTCCACCGAGAGCTAAGGACTTGCATACCTGCCCAATAGCTGCACAGATGGAGAGGATGAAGACGATACAGCCAGCCCTATCCCATAATCTATGGTGCAGCTTCCATCGAACAGCCACTCACAACACCTCTGAGTGCAGAGCAGCATCGGCGATGACTTCTGCTGGGAACAGGCCATATCCTTCCAGAGTCTTAACCTGCTTCAGATGTCAAAGGGATGGGTACATGGCTAGACAGTGTCCCTTTCAGAACGGCCAGCAAGGTGAAGCTCCCGGTCCAGCTGGCATTGAAGAAGGGAGCAGTAACTTCCAACGGTACCCAGACAGACGTGGCGACGCCCCAGATAGGCATTCTAACATCCCCAGTACCATCAGGACGGCCTCTCGTGGGACTCAGTGTTGATGGCAAGACAATGTTGTGCTTCCTTGACACCGGATCTGAAGCCACATTGATTAAACCGAGTGCAGTAGCCATGATAAGATCCCATAGTAAGCTACAGCGCAAGACCTCGGCTAAGATTCTGCGAGGCGTAACAGGGCAACAACTTCAGGTTTCTTCTGAGGTGGTGCTTTGTTTCCATCTTGCTCCTGATTCCACCATTGCACATCAAGCCAGTGTGGTCGACGTCTCTTTCCCAGGTGACATTCTTATTGGGATGGATCTTCTCAGGCGGTTGGACTTCACATATTCCTCTGAAGCTTCTACTGGGAATGCCACCATTACTCTGCAGGGAAACAAATTTTCAATAGTTTACACAGATGCAGAATCTCTCAAAGTCTGCTGCATCAAAACCCTGTCGCCCACACATGTTGCTTCTGACGATGCTTTGGGAGGTATGAAGGATCCTATCCCAGTGACCCAGGATGCTCCTGCAGTACACCTTGTTCGCCGTGCAAGTATTGCAGCACACACGGGGTGTTTTGTAGAAGGATGTGTTTCCAGGACTGGACCAGTAGATGGCGACATCCTTATACTCCCAGCCACACCAAAAGCTCTTTTAATACCCCATGCTGTCACCACCGTAAAAGATCGTCGCTGTTCAGTGTGGATAGTGAATCCGACTCCAAGACATCTGATACTCCATAAGGGAACACGACTGGGAACAGCTGAACAAGTAGAAGCTATCTACAGCCATAACTCGCCACAACCAGTACCCAAGACACTTGAGGAAGTCGTCGCCAGGCCTAGCTACTGTCCTGTCGAGCCTGACTCCCTTGAGGATGATGACCTAGAGAGTGTCGACTTTGAGTGGGAAGAAGATGGCTTCGATAGGCAATATGGATTAGAGGACTTCGGGTATAATGATGATGAGGTCAAGCACATGGAACTGCCGCCCTCAATTGCCGTTGCTGCATGTGAAGCTGCCGAGCTCCAGGAAGGTGACAGTCACAAGGAGGAATGTCTGATGCCAGATCTTGACCATCTTGAAGTTGCCCAACGCCATGAGCTGACTAATTTGCTCTGTCGTTACAAGGAACTCTTCAATGGTGGTGAGGAAGCTATAGGTTTGGTCCCTGGAATCAAACATCATATTGACACTGGAGATGCCAAGCCTGTCTGTATTCGACAGTGGCGACTACCCCAGACCACAAGAAAAGTCATCCGTGAACAGTGTAACTCTATGCTGCGCTCAGGAGTCATTGAGGAGTCGACATCACCCTGGATGAGCCCTGTAGTGCTTGTTAAGAAGAAGGGAGGAGCTCTTAGATTCTGCGTAGATTATCGTGGCCTGAACGCAGTGACCAAGGGAGATACCTATCCATTGCCCCTTATTAATGAGCTGATTGATGAACTGGGTCCAAAGAACAACTTCACCACGTTAGATGCTCGTGCTGCATACTGGAGTGTGGAAGTGGAAGAATCGGACCGACCAAAGACAGCCTTTTCTGATGGCTACCGCCTCTTCCAGTTCCGCCGTCTTCCGTTTGGGTTATCAACAGCCCCAACCACATTCCAGAGGACGATGAACATCGTCTTGTCGTCCGTATTAGGACGTCATACGCTAGCCTATCTAGACGATGTCATCATCTACAGCCACAGCTATGACCAACATCTTCAGGATCTAGACGAGACACTGCAGTTGCTTTCTCAAGCAGGTTTAAAGCTCAACATGGAGAAGTGCCAATTTGCAGCAACAACGATCGACTTCCTGGGTTTTACCATCTCCCCTGATGGAGTTTCTCCAAACAAAGAAAAGGTATTAGCAATATCAAACACACTTCCACCACGAACTGTGAGAGAAGTCCGACGTTTCTTGGGAGCAACCGGATTCTTCAGGAAGCATGTCCCTGGATATGCAACTCTAGCTTCCCCATTACACCTGCTGCTGAAGAAAGACCATGCTTGGACCTGGGGACCTGAGCAACAGAAGGCCTTCGAAACCCTGAAGGAGAAGCTCACATCTGCTCCTGTTCTACGGCAACCTGATTTCACCAGGGAATTCGAGCTTCACACTGATGCCTCTGGGATAGCACTAGGAGCCTGTCTCATGCAGAGAGACGACCACCAAACTCCACACGCAGTTGCCTATTTCAGTAGGAAACTACGTGATGCAGAGACTCGCTATCCAGCTATCGACTTAGAGGCCCTAGCCGTTGTGGAAGGAGTTCGAACCTTTGACTCTTATCTTTATGGAAGACGATTCACAGTGTATACTGACCACCGCCCCTTGGTGTATGTCTTCAGCAGGAGAACGAAGTCACCTAGAATGACTCGATTTGCTCATGACTTGTCTTTTTATGATTTTGCTATCCGGTATAAAGAAGGTCCTACCAACAAAGTTCCAGATTTGCTCTCACGTCAGGTTGCAAAGCTGACTATAACAGAGCTCTCGCCTGAAAGCCTTGCAGAAGAGCAGAAGACGGACCCTCAGCTTGTAGAGATCGTCACGTATTTGTAAGGTGGAAACCTACCAACCAAGAGGTTACCACTTCCCTTGGCTGAATTTGAACTGAATGAAGGCGTTCTGTATCGATTGAAACACCTCCCAGACAGAATTGCTTATCAATATGTTGTTCCACAAACTCTCAGGAATTCAGTCCTCAAAGCATCGCATCTGCCTCCTCTTGCTTCACACCCAGGTGTCCATCGTACCTATCAGAATGCAAGATCGATGTTCTACTGGCCAAATATGCTGAAGGATGTACGCCAGTATGTAGAATGTTGCGAGATTTGCCAACAATCTCGAGGTGACAAACAGAAGGTCCCTATGGCAGAAACACCATTGGCCAAGTTTCCATTGGAACGAATTTCGATGGATATAATGGACTTTGGGCCAAGCATTCCTGTTCGCTGGGCCTTGTCCATCATTGACCAGCATTCCAGATACTTGCAGATTGTACCACTGAGGAAGGTCACTGCTGTTACTGTGCACCGTGCTTTTGTGGATCATTGGGTAACCCTTTTTGGTCCTCCTCGGGTTATTCAAACTGACAATGGTGTACAGTTTATAAGCAATCTGTTCCAGGAACTCACCAAGTTGATGCATGCCACCAATCACTACACCATTCGCTACGATCCACAAGCGAATGGAATGATTGAGCGCACAAACCGGGTGGTGAAGTCTGCACTTACGACGTTAGTCAGTGATCGCCCAAGAACATGGCACCAGTTTGTTCCTGAGTTGCGGCTGCAAGTCAACTCGGCTATTCATCGGACAACCGGAGAACATCCTCTCTACATGTTAATGGGACGCCATGCCAATTTCCCAATTGGTCTTACCAATGACGCTGTTTTTGACGAAAACCTCAATCTGCAAGAGCGTTTACGAGAGGCCCGCCAAGCAGCTGTGAAAGCGTCTATGGAAGCACGTGAAACATATGGTAGGCATTATGATAGAGGCAAGAAAGTAGAATTTCAACCATCTGAGGGTACACTTGTCTGGTACTTCGAGCATCGGCACAAGATGGGCGGTCTGCCGCCTCTCACTAAGAAGTGGAGAGGCCCTGCCAGAATCATCAGACGTCTGGGTCCAGT
>NW_028234439.1:6631245-6636245 GCF_977035675.1 Penaeus japonicus
TTTGCAAAAAGAAACCCAAGGAGACGACATACCTTAAAAAATGAAATTAACAAAGTAAAGAAACTTTTTATCGCATCTATACCCCCAAAAGCCAACCCCTACGGAACAAAAAAACATTGGAGTGTTTCCAAACACACGGTAATGAAGTTTAGGGCACAAAAAGCATGAAAAGGAAAAACCCAGGAAAAGACCATCAGTTAGCTTTTTTCAAAAAATTGCCATAAAGTGGCCCTTCCCCTTTTAAAAAATGTTAACGTCGTAAAAAATTCCCAACCTGGAAAAAAAGCAATAATTTTTTTTACCAAAAAGGGGGACACAAAAGACTTAAGAATTTTACCGAACCCAAAGCCTCCTCTCATAATTTAAACGTTTACAAAAAACATCACAGCCCCGTACCACCGACACATTAGTTTTAAAACAACCCCCGGGGTGGGTTCCGCATGGGTTTTCCAAATAAGACCATACCACACCTACTCAAATAAGGAGAAAACAACGAATATAGGAAGCCCCGTGTAGGCTTCGTAATTATAAAAGCATTTCGGACAATATCTGCATATGGACAATTCAAAAAAAGTAAGGAAATAACGCGATTTTAGGGATATATAAAAGTAAAAACCCACCCTCAAATCCCCAAAACCAATAAATACCAATAAAAAAGGGTTGGGAGGCGACCCATCTCACCGAGTATTTTTCAGCCTGCTTTTAAAAGTATTCAAAAAATTAGTGGAAAAAAAAGGGGTTTAAATAGGGAAGAGCACTTAACAATCTAAGTTTTTCAATGAATTTTTCTTTTCGGTCCCCCAATGAACTACAACAAAAAATAAGCGATTTTAAAAAAGGGAAAGTCGAAAATTGGCCCTTAAAAAAGAACATAAAAAGACTAAGTCAGTTTAAAAAGCGAACCCCATTACAAATAAAAACAAAGGGGAGGGGGAAGCAGTAAAAAATTTATCCCAGGGAAAAATATTTAGTCGGACCCGGAACCGGGGATAAAAAGGGGAACAGGGTAGGGTTGACCTTCGGAAACAAAAATTATTAAAAATATCTGCCACTATTCTAAAGAGAAAATTTTGACCAAAGCTCCTCCCTCATGACAATGGTCGAGACATGGCTACACAACAACACGAGAGGGGTACGAACGCCCAAAAAAGGAATGGAAGGCTTACAGGGTTTCTTAAAACAAGAAAAACCACATGGATCACAGCAAACAAAAGTAAGGAATACTCAAACCCTCAAAAGAAAAAGTGGGATGGCTGACACATATACGGGAGACAGGGCAACAGTGGCAAAAAAAAAAAAGAATGGGTAATACCACAAAAAAAGACCCGGGGAAAAACCAAAGACTAGATGGGGGGATGAAAACACCACACACCCCACCAACACCACACATATATATATTATATATAAAATTTTAAAATATAATAATTAAAAATAAAAATTTACAATAATATTATATTAATTTAAAACTGACTCAAATTCCAAGTAAGGTTTTTTCCCATAACTTTTCGTTGAACCCCTTAACACCTCAATGCAACGGATTTTTTTAAAAAAGTGGACTCGATATAGGTTCACTTATCCAAAAACGTTGCGTAAATCTTTGATTAAACAAAAGCGTCCAGGCTTTCTCTTGGGATTTTTTGGTAATTTTTTTTTCCGAAGGGAATTTTCCCCTTCCCCTGGGAAAAGGGAGGAAATTTGGGAAAAAAAATGGGGAAAAAAACGCATTCCAAGGGAGGGAAATCGAATGTTGTTTTTTTTCAATTCGTGATGGGTAACAAAATTTAAAATTTGGGAAAAATGTTAAAATTTAAAAAACAAATCGTTAAAAAAGGGATGAAAGAAAGATTCTTGAATCCTTTTTTAATTAAAAAAAAATTTCCCAAATTTTAAATTTTAGTGCTTTCCAAATTTTTTTTCCTCCTTTTTATTTGGGAAAATTTCCCCAAATTAAAACTTTTAAACAACCCCCTTTTTGAATTAACCCTTTTTCCTACCCTTCTTTTTAAAAAAATAGACCCAAGAAAATTTAGCCCCATTATAACCCTTCTTCTACATGTGTCCTTAACTTTTTTCATATTTTATATTTTTATATAAAATAATTTTAAAAAATAAATATATATATAATAAAAAATATAAAAAATAAATTTTATTAAAAATAAAAATTTAATATCTATAAAATAAAATATAAAATTTTAAAAAAAAATATATAAATATATTAAATAAAATTAATATATAATTTTAATATATATATATGATTATATATATATAAAATAATAAATAATAAATAAAAAAAAATAAATTAATATTAAATTTTTATAATATAAAATATATATAAACAAAAATATATATTTATAATATAAACAAAAATTTTTTATATTTATAATATTAAAAATATATATTTATATATATATTATATAATATATAATAAAATATATATAATATATATATACTTATATATACATATAAATAATATAAAATAATAAAAATATAAAATATTATTTATTTTATTAAAATTATTTATTTAAAATATAAACATATACTTTATATAATATATATAAATTATATATATATAATTTAAAAATTAAAAATATATATATATATACAATATATTATATATAAAATAATAAAAATATATTATAATTATATATATATATATTTTTATAATATAAAAATACATATATATTTTATATATATATATATATATATATATATTTTTAAACCTACATATAAAATAATACAATATTTTATACATAAAAAATATATTAAAATATATTTTATATAAATATATAAAAATAAAAAATATTTAAAAGTATATTTTATAAATAAAAAATTATAAAAAAATAATATTATATATAATATATTTTATATATTATATATATTTTTTAATATGTATATATTTTTAAAAATAATATATATAATTTTATATATATAAAATATTTTATATATTTTTATAAAAATTTTCCCGTATTTTAAAAACATTTTAAAATATATATATTATTTATATAAAAATATAATAAATTTATATATATTATTTAAAATAAATTTATATAATAATATAATATATATAATTATTATATATAATTATATAATATATATATATATATATTATACTTATGGGAACCCCTTGGTGTTCCCTTTTTCAAACAGTGATAGCGAATTTTTACGAAAAAACTCCCCCGGGCCTCGGCAGCCACGGAATCACAAATTTAAGTCCCCAAAACAGGTTACCCAAAGGGGAACCTCATCCATGACACTAAAAAGGCGTCGGTTGAAAATCTCTTTTGTGGGTCGTGTAGCCGAGCCGGGATCAACCCCGGCCCGTCGATCTTACGGCGCGGGGTTCGAGTCCCCCTCAGGGGTTTAAAAATTTGTATATTTATATATAGATTTATATATATTATATATATATATTATTATTAATATATTTATATATATTATAAAATAAAATTTTTATATTGATATATAATATATTAAAAATTTATAATTAAAATAATATATATATATAATATTATTATAAAATTTTATATAATTTAAAATATATATATATATATAGTTATGATATTTTATATATTTAAATATATATTTATATATATATGTATATAGATAAATATATATTATATATATATATTTTATACATATATATGTACATATATATATATATATATTTAAATATATATATATAAATATACATACAAATATATACATATTATATATATAAACTTTTATATATATATATATATATATATACAATACATATGGTATGTAATATATATATATATATATAACAAATGATATTATATATATATTAATATATATATATATATGTATGTATATTATATACTATATATATATAATATATATTTATACATATATATGTATATATATATATATATATATATTAACCATTTTTTTTTTTAATAAATTGCTTGTTTTATTTATTATATATATATTATATAAGATATATATATATATCTATATAGTATATACTATATATTTGTATGTATATGGAAATGATATATCTGGCAACGAGTAGGAGAGGTTTCAGTGTTAGGTCTCCATGATATTAAGTGTAAAATTATGTATATCCAGTGATTCCGTGGCGGCAAAGCATAAGGTGAAAATATCTATGTGAATTAGTCTAGAGAGCCATATTCGATCGAAATAGAAACAAGAAATTACACAAGTGTCGTAGGAAAGAAAAATTAAAAAGAAAGAATTCCACAAGAGAGCTGAGCTCTCTTCAAGGGCAGTGAGGTAGTCCAAAAGTACCACCAAATTTAAACGAAGGAAACATCGGAGTTAATACCATCTATTATAGTGTTTTGCAAATATGTAATGCAGTTGTGAAAGCATCTGAGGATGTTACTGTAATATATTTCTAATATAAATCATACCATCCCAGAAAACCAGACAAAAAATGAGTAAATAATATCGCTTAACTGCTCCCATAGTGCCACGTTAACACCAGCGCCCAAGGGTCAAAGGTGATTTAACGACCACCCAACATATAGCTGAGTAAAATCCACTCCTAGTTCGTGAGTACACTATACTATAAAATCATATATATTTTGTTTTCAGTGTTCATAATTCTAATCATGCAACCACACTGAATATCAGTCTGGAAAATTATTCGTAACGAAAGCCAAACACAAGGTATGGCATCACCAATGGTCAAGGCCACACCAGGACGCCCAAGCGGTTTAGGTACCAACTAGTAATTACCTCTGTCTCCCAAATTGTTGCCAGATATATGTATACCACTGCCTACTATATATATATATATGTATGTTATATGTATATGTATGTGTGTGTATTTAAATAATGTGTATATGTATATATGTTGTACATGTATATGTGTATATATGTATATGTGTATATATGTATATGTGTATATATGCGCGCTATGTATTGTATATGTACTTAAATAAATTATAATGCATGGGCACATTATAATTCACATGCATGTGTGTGCACGCGTGGACGCCGATGTGTATGGGTTG
>NW_028234439.1:6658745-6668745 GCF_977035675.1 Penaeus japonicus
CTGCTTCCTTGTCCGAAGAAGACATTCGATTCTTTATCAATCAGCTTCGGGTTCAAGTTTCAAAATGGGTTAAGAGTATTCCCCACAACCATGACTCCCACGTAAAGTCCTTGTTTAACGACCATCACGTCTCCTCTATGACATATATGGTCAAATCTATCCTTGTTGCTTCTTTACCTACTTCTGTACAAGAGCAAGTTTGGGAACCCTGTGAAGATACTGATTTACTGAAGTTACCCGGCGAATTTGCCAAGTCTATCAGAGAGAAGGCTCCCGCAGTATCAGTCAATGCAGGCGTTCCCACGACTAAAACAAACACGACCACACAAGACAACACACCCTTGCGTAACACAAACAAACACAAACAACCAAACGACAAACCACAACGCAACCCTAACCCGCGGTTCCACAACCATGACACGAAAACACAACACTCGAGACAAACCTCCCCTCACAGATATAATACGGGACATAAAACTCGCTTTCCCCCGTCATCTACCTCACCTCATGTACCCAGACGTAAACAACCTTGTGTCACGAATTGGGCACCAGACAGAGATCAGTGTTTTAATTGTTGTGCGAAAGGTCACGGTGCCGACTCATGTTATTCGACACCGTACTGTCCCTATCATGGCACGCGCTCACACCCTTGGCCTCACTGCTCGGCGTTCCCTGACCAGGTGGATCAAACATACAAATTGCTCCAGCAACGCCAAGCAAACCGCCATTTTTTAGGGAAAAGCCAAAAACACCCAGACACGGCGACACTACAAGCACAATACCGGTAACACACCACATTGTCTCGACTAGTTGCATCCCTAATGATATCACTCAGCCGCCATTGCTTCCATCCATATTGAATGACAAGCCTGCATATTTCTTCTTAGACACCGGATCTTCTTGTTCTGTGGTCTCGTTGAATACCTTGCAGAATTTTGATTTATCATTAGAATTGCAACCGAGTCAAACCACCATTTGCGGGATAACAGGAGATAAGGTATCAGCTTTAGGCAGCAAAGTCCTTAACATTTCTCTTGGTAGTGAAATTTTTGCTCACAAGTTTGTCGTTGTAGAATCTAATTCTACTCCGGGACACCTTTTGTTGGGTCATGATTTCTTATACCGTACGGGTATTTCCCTCCATCCTCAGAGTAATAGCATTACTTTTAATAATCAGAATTACCTATTAAGGACTCCCTCTTGCCTATGGACGCATGCCGACCCTTTCACACCCGCAATGGCAATCTATGAAGTCACACATGACCATAGTCACACCATGTCTACACCTCACTTTCCATCCTCTCCTCCCCACCACCCCCCTACCCCTCCCACCCGCCCTCGCTTCACCTCTCCTCTCGCTGCGCGCGCACCTGCATCAAGCAAACCTTCGCGCGCAAAACACGTTGACGACTGTGCGAAATCTTGGACCGCTAATGATAATGCTCCTAAGTTTATTGCTAGTGCTACCACTACTATCCCGGCATTTCATGATCTACTGATAGACGTTTCTTGTCCTTCGGCAAATGTTACCGCTTTGATATTACCTGATAATATACGAGTAAAAGGTTGTGCAACATTACCTTCCTTGTATAATATCACTGATAATAGATGTCAGGTGCATGTATTTAATCTTACCCCGGCCCCATTGACTATTAACGCTGGTGTACCTGTAATATCTTATGAATTCACAGAATTGCCTATCTGCGAATTTGATTTACCTGTTCCCTCCCCTGTTTTTACTGCAACATCATCTTCCCCTGATGAGCAGAACTCTGATCATGTTCTGAAGCAAAATTTAGATTTTCATGAAGGATATGATATTTTGAATAACTTATTTAAAGAATTCCCAAGCGTATTGCCAACCAAGGACCGTCCTATCGGAAAAACAACATTGCTTCAACACTCCATTACCCTCGAGCCTGATGCTAAGCCTTCGTACATACCGAGTTATAAGATCCCTCACTCGAAGCGACAGGCCTTGGAAAAGGAAGTTAAAACAATGTTAGACATGAATCTTATTCAACCAAGCAATTCACCCTGGGCCTCTCCCCTCCTCCTTGTTCCAAAGAAGGATAATACTTTCCGCCCAGTGGTCGACTATCGCAAGTTGAATAAAGTAACAGTGCCAGAACCATTCCCAATTCCTAATCTTAGATTGTTGTTGCAAGACATTGGCTCTAATAATAAGATTTTTTCAACTATTGACCTTGCTAAAGGCTTCCTGCAAGTTCCTATGGCTCCTGAAAGCGTGCCATATACGGCTTTCTCGACTCATATGGGACACTTTGAATTTTTAGTATGTCCTTTTGGCCTTCGCAATTCTCCTCTCACATTTAGCAGATTAATGTCACTTGTACTATCAGGATTAATTAATGATCAGGTCCTCGTGTATTTAGATGATATTTTAATTTGTTCACCTTCCCTCTCTAAACACGAGAAGAAATTGCGCCAGGTTTTCAATAGGCTATCAACTGCAGGATTATGTATTCAACCTAGCAAGTGTCAGTTCTTCAAGTCTAAGTTAGAATTCTTAGGCCATACCTTGTCATCTAAAGGTATTGCACCTAATGATTCAAAAGTTAAAGCCATTGCCGACTTTCCAACACCTAAGAACCAGAAGGAATTGAAGTCATTTTTAGGCCTTTCAGGTTTTTACAGGCCGTTCATACAAGGTTACGGGTCCATCGCGACACCGCTTAACCATCTCCTTAAAAAGGATACAACTTGGCAGTGGACAGACGAGGAAAAAGCCGCATTTACAACTCTTAAATCGCGACTAATTAAGGCTCCACTCTTAGCCTTCCCCGATTTCAGTTTGCCTTTTGTCCTCACCACTGATGCCTCAAACCTCGGGCTCGGAGCAGTACTCCACCAGAAACATGGCCATTCTGGAAAAACGCAGCCCATTGCTTTTGCAAGTCGCGCCCTCAATTCAGCGGAAAAACGCTATCACACGACGGACCGTGAACTTCTCAGTATCACATGGGCCCTCCGTCATTTTCGAGAGCTAATCTTGGGATATCAGATAGAAGTGCACACTGATCATTCCCCCCTCACGTCCATATTTAAGGGTAGGGACCCTCATGGACGACGCGCCCGCGCAATTGAAATTCTTGCAGAGTTTGACGTCACCATTGTTTATTTACCCGGGAAACAAAATGTCGTTGCCGACGCGCTATCACGCGCTCCTCTCTCTGACGCTCACAACCTGCCTGAATCTAGCTCCTCGCCCACCTTTGCCTCCCGCAAGGTGAAATTCTCTGACATTGCACCGATCTTGGCAAATACTGCCGCTCCTACCGTTGAGGATTCTTCGAAGGACGAGATCCGGTCTGCACATGTTAATGGACGCCGTTCCGACTCCATTCATTCTGTTACCGCCCCGGTCTTGGCTGCCCCAGCCGTACCTCCCATGGACCCACCCACGGAGGACGAGATCCGGATAGCGCAACGTAATGATAATCTGTACGGCCCCTTAATTCAAGCTTTAGAAAGGAATGAAAGACCTCCCCCTAGCAGACATGTTCGAGTAAGTCAACTTTACCTCGATGCTAACGGTCTACTTTGCTACAAGTCTCGATATAGGACAAGAAAGCTTAAGGCATCTCGTAAACTTGTAGTTATTCCTGAATCTCTTGAAAGTCGAATCCTTCCTCTTTTCCATGAGTCAAAAGAAGCTGCACACTGTGTTAAGTATAAGGCAATTCACTTAGCTCAGCAACGCTTCTTCTTCCCACACCTTATTAGCAAAGTTGCTAAGCATGTTCAGTCTTGTAAGCAATGCCCGTATTACAAGGGAAACACCAACGACCCAGCCCCTGCATTGAAATATGACATTCCAGACTTTCCTTTCCAGAAAGTCTCTTGCGACACATTGTCAGGTTTTCTACCTTCTCGCAATGGTAATCGTTATATTTTAGTCTTCATTGATAACTTCACTCGTTTTTGTGAACTCGTCCCCGTCCCCAACAAAACAGCAAATGTTGTTGCACATGCTTTTCACGACTTCTGTCATAGACATTCAGCCCCCATGTATTTTTCAACTGATAACGGGACTGAATTCCATAACAAGGTCATGGATAAGCTATGTGATATCATGAATGTAACTCGTGTTAACATTCTCCCTTACCGCCCACAAAGTAATGGTATTACAGAAAGACTCAACTCCTCCATCCTCTCATTAATGAGATCGCTTGTTGATGCGACATCGGACACATGGGATGATTCGCTATTGACGATCCAGTCTTGTATTAATAGTACATTCCATTCTTCCTTAGGTGATACCCCACATTTTCTTTTATATGGAATGGATAAAAGACTACCCTATGACCTCTTTGATGAAAGTCAAGTTCCTTCATATAATGATAATTATGCTGAATATCTCCTAAATAGAAACAAGTCCATCTTTCAGATCACAAAGAAGCATTTGACTAATTCCAGAGATAAAATACTGTCATTTCAACACAAAGTGGCCCGCCACAAGGACATTGAAGTTGGAGCATTAGTATTTAGAAAAGTCAACCAACCACTCAATATTAAGTCAAAGCTTGCTCCTAGATTTGAAGGTCCATTTAGAGTAATTAGTGTAAAGAACAACAAGGCCTACATTAAATGCATACAGTCAGGTGAACAATCTTGGTCTCATTTCGACGTCCTAAAGCTTGCTCACAAGTACTATTCTCCCCCGGCCGACGAACACTAATTGATTTTTATCTTCCAGACCTTACTCCTCTTGGGCTTATCATTCTTCGCATTGGCGTCTGCCGACCGCCATGCCCTACCCCCTAGGCTTCGCGCAGTACCAGGAGCCTTCGTTGAGGACCATGGGCTAGTCTTACCAGTAACAAACAATGTGGAAATCAAAATTTCGCTTCAGCCGATTGCTGATTTCTCCGGCCTGGCTACCTTCCACCTACGTAAGATAGCATCACTTCAAGCGCAGGTAACTCGTGAACAGTTAACGCAGCAGCAATTCTCTCTTCTTGACAGTGCACTTAATTCTATCCATAATCAACTTTCTTCTTTTGTAGAACATAAACATCGTTCACGACGAGGATTAATTAATGCCGTCGGAAAGATTGCCCACGCGTTATTTGGCGTTGTAGATGATGATACTTTCACTTCTAAATTCTCAGAGTATCAGAATAATCTCAGAACAATTACTCACAGATTTGACGCATCGATTCATGCCGTCAACACTATTGCCACTAATGTTCACGAGTTACAGAGAGCATTTCACAGCGTTAACTCAACCTTTGAAAACCTCTCCACAAAGCTCAATAACTCTAACCATTTCACAGAGCTTGCGTTTAACGTGCTATCTTACCAAGTGACAATTAATAAGATTATCAATAATATTAACTCAATAACCAACTCGTTGATTTCAGCAACAGCAGGCGAAGTGCTTCCCAGTCTCATTACTCCACATGACTTACGCCCTATTCTCCACAATATCTCCTCTGCTCATGTTAAGCCTCTCTTTCCTCTAAGGCAACGAATTCAGTTCTACTCTACTCTAAAATCTTACCTCACAATTTCAGGTCTCTCTGTACTTATCCCACTCTCCCCTGAAACTACCTTCAAGGCTTATTTCATTCACCCATTCCCATACAAAACAAATAACACTTTTTTCACTTTAAACACACAACATTCACTCATCCTAAAATCCCTTCACGGCCAGTCTATTTCCTTCCCACCAGCAGATTTCTTAGATAACTGTGCAAAGACCACTCCTCGCACATTTGTTTGCACTTCATCGCCTCTGGCACTTGACACAAACATGCCATCTTGCTCCAGGGCGCTCATTACAAACCATAACATTATAGGTCAGTGCACATTCTCTGAAATCCTTGGTTCGGTTAGGCCGTTTCTTCTCTCATTTCCCGACATTACCCTATTATTTTACTTCAAGGCTACTACAACTACCGTTATGTGTAACAAGCATAACCCTGATGTTGTTCTACAAGGTACTTTTGTTCTTCCAGCCTCATGTGAACTGACTTCCTTATCCTTATTTATTCCAGCTACCCATACCTACACAAGGAAGATTGCAATGAATACCTCCTACCTGCAGCCCATGTCGGTATCATTGCCATCCTATAACATTTCTCTTCCTAGTATAACCTTTCAACAGATGCCTACTTTGCAACAGCTTGATGCATTTACCCCGCTCAGCCCGTTCCACGCAACCTACGTTTATCCCGTATACGTTACCGTCGCCGGAATGTGTATGTTGCTAGTAACCCTGGGAGCGTGCTATTGCATCACCTACAGGCGAGTTGCATTGCAAAACAAGCAAGTAAAACATACCCATGATTCTGTTGCATATACCAGTTACCCTCATGCTATATAATATTCTAAGAAAAAAAATCAAATCCAAAAAAAAAATATAAATAATAAGAATAATAATACAAAAAAAAATATTAACAAAATAAAAACATTTTTGATACAATATTCGATATATTACTAACATGTTTTTCCTTGTTGCACGAATTATTTTCCTTCTCATATATCGAACTATGCCTTCTACCCTACGTCCCCACTTACCTCTCTAAAGCCATGTAAGGCGCCAGGTACTTGTACTTTTTTTCAAGTTATGATATTGACGGATGCAGAAAAGCACACCTCCCAGGTGTGTTAAACCTGTAATTCCGGAGCTGATCTCGAGGCCTGCCATGCTGCAATTCCGTGTAGTATTGTGCATTAATCAAGAATCTGCCGGATGTTGCTGTCTCTTCGTATACCACTCTTATAGAGTTCCCCTGATCAAGGAATTCTTATCCTCAGTTAAGTATAAAGCTTCCTACTTTATTTCTTACCAAATCGGGACGATTTGGGGTAGCATGGTAGAGCGATATGAAAGTATTTATATTTAACGGTCGACAGAGCATATGTCTGACCTGAGATACATGATCAAATTACAATACACAGATGTGACCTTCACAATTATCGGATTTCGTATATCCCCCAGGATCGGGCAAAGATTCGTTAAAGACAGCACCTGCAACTTTAGCCCTTCTGGATATTCTGGTCATTTCCCCATCATAGGAATATCACCCTCAAAGGCTGACCCGAGGGCGGACCTATGAATTATGATGAACCGAAGTCAGCCAATCAGGAAATCGCGACCCAAGCTGACACTTGGAATAGTTACGCCTACTTTCCTGTAGACGGCTCATCGCCCCGCCTAGCGAGCCGTCCTGAGATATACTGACGATAGCGAAGTCACTCGAGGTCCTTGACCTTAATCACTAACACCAACTACTCGCACTTCTGCATCTACGATTGTGAACTAGTGCTAATCCCGATCTTTATTTCCAGAGTCATTTCTTGTTATATCTATATATATATATATTATATCGTGTCATATTATTGAAGTTATAATATATTGTTATTGTATCAGCTGCTGTGTTTGACACCAACCTTATATTTCTCTATGTGTGGAGATTAGAGTAATCTATAACCATCACAATATATATATATATATATATATATATATATATATATGTATGCATATTTATATATATACATATATATATATATATATATGTATATATATCTATATATATATATATCTATTTATCTATCTATCTATCTATATCTCTCTCTCTCTCACTATATATATATATATATATATATATATATATATATATATATATATATATGAAAGTATTTATGTTTAACGGTCGACAGAGCATATGTCTGACCTGAGATACATGATCAAATTACAATACACAGATGTGACCTTCACAATTATCGGATTTCGTATATCCCCCAGGATCGGGCAAAGATTCGTTAAAGGCAGCACCTGCAACTTTAGCCCTTCTGGAAATTCTGGTCATCTCCCCATCATAGGAATATCACCCTCAAAGGCTGACCCGAGGGCGGACCTATGAATTATGATGAACAGAAGTCAGCCAATCAGGAAATCGCGACCTAAGCTGACACTTGGGACAGCTACGCCTACTTTCCTGCAGATGGCTCATCGCCCCGCCTAGCGAGCCGTCCTGAGATATACTGACGATAGCGAAGTCACTCGAGGTCCTTGACCTTAATCACCAACATCTACCACTCGCACTCCTACATCTACTATTGTGAACTAGTGCTAATCCCGATCTTTATTTCCAGAGTCATTCCTTGTTATATTTATATATATATATATTATATCGTGTCATATTATTGAAGTTATAATATATTGTTATTGTATCAGCTGCTGTGTTTGACACCAACCTTATATTTCTCTATGTGTGGATATCAGATTACTCTAATATCCACACATAGAGAAATATAAGGTTGGTGTCAAACACAGCAGCTGATACAATAACAATATATTATAACTTCAATAATATGACACGATAATATATATATATATATATATATATATATATATATATATATATATATAAATATAACAAGGAATGACTCTGGAAATAAAGATCGGGATTAGCACTAGTTCACAATAGTAGATGTAGGAGTGCGAGTGGTAGATGTTGGTGATTAAGGTCAAGGACCTCGAGTGACTTCGCTATCGTCAGTATATCTCAGGACGGCTCGCTAGGCGGGGCGATGAGCCATCTGCAGGAAAGTAGGCGTAGCTGTCCCAAGTGTCAGCTTAGGTCGCGATTTCCTGATTGGCTGACTTCTGTTCATCATAATTCATAGGTCCGCCCTCGGGTCAGCCTTTGAGGGTGATATTCCTATGATGGGGAGATGACCAGAATTTCCAGAAGGGCTAAAGTTGCAGGTGCTGCCTTTAACGAATCTTTGCCCGATCCTGGGGGATATACGAAATCCGATAATTGTGAAGGTCACATCTGTATATTGTAATTTGATCATGTATCTCAGGTCAGACATATGCTCTGTCGACCGTTAAACATAAATACTTTCATATCGCTCTACCATGCTACCCCAAATCGTCCCGATTTGGTAAGAAATAAAGTAGGAAGCTTTATACTTAACTGAGGATAAGAATTCCTTGATCAGGGGAACTCTATAAGAGTGGTATACGAAGAGACAGCAACATCCGGCAGATTCTTGATTAATGCACATTGCTACACGGATGTGCAACATGGCAGGCCTCGAGATCAGCTCCGGAATTACAGGTTTAACACACCTGGGAGGTGTGCTCTTCTGAATCCGTCAATATCATAACTTGAAAAAAAGTACAAGTACCTGGCGCCTTACATGGCTTTAGAGAGGTAAGTGGGGATGTAGGGTAGAAGGCATAGTTCGGTATATGAAAAGGAAAATAAATCGTGCAACAAGAAAAAAAATTGTGAGTTAGTAATATATCGAATATTGTATCAAAATGATTTTTATGTTTTTTTTTCTTTTCTTTTTTTTGTATTATTATTATTATTATTTATATATATATATAATTTTTTTTTTTTTTTTTTTTCTTATAATATTATATAGCATGAGGGTAACTGGTATATGCAACAGAATCATGGGTATGTTTTACTTGCTTGTTTTGCAATGCAACTCGCCTGTAGGTGATGCAATAGCACGCTCCCAGGGTTACTCCCGTCAACATACACATTCCGGCGACGGTAACGTATACGGGATAAATGTAGGTTGCGTGGAACGGGCTGAGCGGGGTAAATGCATCAAGCTGTTGCAAAGTAGGCATCTGTTGAAAGGTTATACTAGGAAGAGAAATGTTATAGGACGGCAATGATACCGACATGGGCTGCAGGTAGGAGGTATTCATTGCAATTTTCCTTGTGTAGGTATGGGTGGCTGGAATAAATAAGGATAATGAAGTTAGTTCACATGAGGCTGGAAGAACAAAAGTACCTTGTAGAACAACATCAGGGTTATGCTCGTTACACATAACTGTAGTTGTAGTAGCCTTAAAGTAAAATAATAGGGTAATGTCGGGAAATGAGAGAAGAAACGGCCTAACCGAACCACGGATTTCAGAGAATGTGCACTGACCTATAATGTTATGGTTTGTAATGAGTGCCCTGGAACAAGATGGCATGTTTGTGTCAAGTGCCAG
>NW_028234439.1:6746245-6748745 GCF_977035675.1 Penaeus japonicus
GGTCCTCAGGGAGAAGATTCCTCTGCAAGAAGGCAAGGACATCGTCGAGCGGGACGTTCGTGAAAAGAGATTCGACGTCCAGACTCATCATGGTCGAGGGCGTGACCCCACGAACACGGGCGATGAAGTCCTGTGAGTGGCGAAGGTGGGCGGGCGAGAAGGTGCCCAGAAGTGGAGTAAGAGACTGAGCCAGCCAGGAGGCAAGAGGGTGCGTCACAGAGCCTCGGGAGGAGATGATGGGGCGCAGGGGCACGTCAGGTTTATGGGTTTTGGGTAACCCATAGAAGTGAGGAAGGCGGGGATTTATGACCCTGAACCTTTGGTAAAGGTTCGCCTCAGGGCAACCCGACGCTAGCTGCTTTAGGAGACGATGGAAGGCGGCAGCAATTCGTTCCCGTGGGTTGCTGGTCAGGGGAGCATACGTGGCGGCGTCGTCCAATAGGTCCTGGGCCTTCTGCAGGTAGGACGCTTGGTCGAGGACCACCACCGAGTTGCCTTTGTCAGAAGGCAAAATGGTGACATCCTCCCTACGTAGACTCTGCAGGGCCTCCTGGTAACGCCTGGGGATGGAAGGCTTAGGACGGAGGATATATATATATATATATATATATATATATATATATATATATATATATATATATATATATATATATATGTATATATATATATTATATATATATATTTATATATGATTATATATATAAAAATATATATTTATGTATATATATATATATATATATATATATATATATATATATAGATAGATAGATAGATAGATATAGATAGATAGATATAGATATATTGTGATGGGTATAAGATGTGTCTCTACTACTAGTTGTTTGTGTAAATTCTATATATCCTAAATACTAACACTAATTGTGTAATGGGCCAAACGGATCCCGTCCCTGGTACCCGAATATGTGGCGAGCAGAGATTGATCTAATTCCCACACATAATATATAAAGGGATTACGTGAAACACGGTAGCTAAAACATTAACAAGATATTATAAATCAAGATAGATGTATAACATTATTTACAAGGGAGGCACGATATATACACGCAAGGGGGAAGCTAAGCCTATCGCAAAGCTAACGAGATCTAAGCTATGAGTATATCAATAACACTAATATAAACACAACACTAAGGAAAACTGAGACAATGCACAGTATATGAAATAAGCTAAGTCACTAAAATCATATAACATGGGAGTTTAAGTTTTATAATGCTATAATTCCTTTCATTTATAGTAGTATATATATTCGTATACGAATAAGACCTTGATATATATATATATATATATATATATATATATATATATATATATATATATATATATATATATATATATATATATATATATATATATATATATATATATATATATATATATATATATATATATATATATATATATGGGTTATATATATATATATATTATATATATATATATATATATAGATATATATATATATGGGTGTGTATATATGTATATATAGATATATATATATGGGTATGTTTATATATATTTATATATATAGAGGTATATATATATGGGTATATATATATATATATATATATATATATATATATATATATCTATATATATATATATATATGGGTATATATATATATATATATATATATATATATATATATATATATATATATATTGTGATGGGTATATATATATATATATATATATATATATATATATATATATATATATATATGGGTATATATATATATATATATATATATATTTATATATATATTTATATATATATATATTTATATATATATTTATATATATATGTATATATATATAAATACATATATATATATATATATATATATATATATATATATATATATATATATTTATACCCATATATATATATATATATATATTTTTATATATATATATAAATATATATATATATATTATATGATATATAATATATATAATATATGATATATCTGACAGAGGCCAGGGAGCTAATGGAACCGCTGCCGTAAGTCCAGCTAGTGGCAGACTCGGGCCCGGTCGACCTGTCTCCCCTCTAGCCATGTTAGTTCAAGGCTTGGGAATTCGGGGTGGAGAGCTTGATGGGAAGGTGGTCTGAGAGGCATTTGTCACTCAGTTTGACATACTAGCGTCTGCTCAGGGCTAGGACGAGGCCGAGAAAGTCACTATAGGGCCTAACGGTGGAAGTGCTGGAGCATTTACCGCCACCCCAACATGCGCCCTACACTACCGTGGCGGAGGCCTTGCAACACCGCTTCGAACACCATTACCATGCAGGGTATAGAAGGCCCACTTGAAGAAGCGAACTAGGGAGTGTGGTGGGACGTTCCAGCTGGCGCAGGATGTGGACCAACAGCTGCATGTTTGTGTCAAGCATGCACACATTGGCTACTTGCAGGTGGCACTGACCAAGACCTTGAAGTTTGAAGCTTTCCTGAAAGCAATCAGCGGCCTAGGGGCGGCTGCCCAGCCC
>NW_028234439.1:6753745-6758745 GCF_977035675.1 Penaeus japonicus
ATATATATATATATATATATATATATATATATATAATATATCATTACTTTATCATATATTACATTACTGCTTACGCATATCCTTGCCTGTTCATTAGTTATGTCTTATATTAATAAAATGATTAGCTCTATTCTGTTCTATACCATTCCAGGGCTATATTTTATCGTTTCCTATTTTGAGAATATGTTTTACCTTGCAACTGATTCATATTCCATTCTGCAGCTCAATCCTATTGAAGGCTCTCTCCTATGTTGATATACGATCATCCCTTATTAATCCTATTCATTAGCTGTTTTCTGTGATTTGTTATTTAATGGATATACATTACTCTGTCTTACGCTGTTTAATAACTTTCTGCTCTCTTATCGTATCAATTTTTTGGCACAAATTTATCTTTAGTGAATATCTCCTCTGTTACCATATTTGTTAGCTCTATCCTATCCCATCCCATATAGTGTCTGTGTTCTAGGCAATCCTATCTTTTGACTCTCATTACCTGACATATTTAACCATTTAATTTAATTTTAATTTAATCTGAATTATTGTCAGCTTAATACTCCAATTATTAGATTCCCTCTTGGCCACTTGTCCCATGCTTAAATCGGACCACGCACTGCCACAAATGAGTCCGTTTCAAATATTAACAAGCAAAATACTTGGATAATATGAGCTCGGGAAATATTAAATGAAACCTGATGAAATATCCCATGGATTTATGATGTTTAGATGTCCGGCACTGGCCTCTCCAATTGAGCCAACCGCGACAAATCGATTCGCACACAGATTTTATTACCCGTAAAGTGCCGAGTCTCTTAATTATTTACAAATTTATGTGGAATGCTCGTATAGTTTCCGTAAACAAATAAGGCAATATGCAAAATTATGAATAATATTTTTCGTGATGTTTCGCTGACACAAAGTTTTCTGTTGCATTAAAAAGCGTGATTATTAAAATAATAATTCTTATTCTGCATGCCGTTGCTACGCCATGTCCATGTTGTAGCAATGACCTGTTCATGTCACAAAAGTGGTATTTCATAACGTTAAAGCGTGTCACGTCTGTGTCAATTGTTTCAGGTTTGTTATGCTCCGGACGAATGACTACGATTTCTTAATTAAGAGAAATAACAGCCACAGGTAGTACTAACAAAATATTGTTTTGTTTTATAATAAATCATTTGTTGTGCTTACTCCTTGTTAAAGAATTGACAACCGTTTCAGAAACGCGAGGTCGATATTCAATCTACACTCCTTCAAATTTGACAAACGTGATGAGAGAAATCGTGTATTTATATATGGATCTTCCTTATTGTGTTTGTATATATACTGTACATGTGTCCGTATCTTCTACTTATCATATATATATCAATATAATGTATCAATATTTCATATGATTATGTACGTTACATTCCTGACAAGTGTTACCTTTCATTTAACTTCACTTTCCGTCAAAAGGTAAACCAACTCAAAATCAGCAAACGCTCCACGTTTTCCTAAAAAAAATATATGTAATCCACGTCTGGACAATGATGCTTACACATTTGATATATAAAAAATTATTTCCAAATGTGGTAACATATAAAGTATTGGTAACAAAGATTACACTAAATATATGCATTTTTCGCTCGTGTAACAATCGTGAGAAGACCACCCGCTTGTCACGGATTTTCCAAGATTGTTCCAATATTTTCAAAGTATTTCCCACGACTGTTGTCACGAACACAGGCTTCTGCAATACAAATTGCTGAATGTTCATGACGTAATTAAAAACCCACACACCTTATAAAATATAAATACATGGGAATATCAATCAAAAAGACGTTTACTAACAGAAAGTATATCAGTGCATTTAATTAAAACCACACACAACAACAACCACACACCCGAATATATACATATATATATTTATATATATATATATATATATATATATATATACCATCTATCCTTCTCCTCCTCTCTCCTCCTATATAAATATATCTATATATATATATACACATATATATAACACACACACACACATATAATACAACCATATAATAGATATATATATATATTTATATTATATATATATATATATATATATATATATTATAATATACTAATATATATATATTATAATATATTATAATATTTTATATATATACATAATAATATTTATATACCTCCCTGACAATATATATTTATATATAAAATATATTGTCTAACCAGGTGCCTTACAACCACCATGGGAGTTATCTATATATACTCAGGTTCGAGTCTCAGCCAGGGAGGTAAGATTTGTATTATTGTATTAAAATGAGTTACTGCATTTTACCATCTTAAATGAACATCATTGAACAATCTTAAATGAACATCATGAAGTAAAATCAACTTTGACCTTTCAAGTTTTTTCCTTTTTACATATGGCTGATAATTGCATATAGTTAAAGTTCTTCTAGGTCTTTTGGGACAACTGTTTTATGCTGATCACTGCTAGAAGGTAATGATTAGCCGACGGTATTGTTTTCTTTCTAGAATTATTTTATATCAGTGGTTCTTATTTTTTCAGTTCCGTTACCCCAAAGTTTAACCCAATACCTCCTTCGCAATGTTATTACTATTCCCGACTATTAGCTTTGAATTTCCTATAGAGCAGTAAAACAGGACGGCTATGAACAAACAGCTAAATTATATGAACTCTTTCTTTCACAAAATAAGCCTCACAGTTAGAATGTTTTCCAGTACACCTTTTTGGATACCTCCTGGGGAGAGTGAGGTACTACATTAAGAAAATCTGGTCTAGATGTACTCTGTGTTCCTGTTGTTAGCATGCTTCATTCTGTAAATGATCTACAAAGTACGACAAAGCATTAGTGTTTAAATAAACGTACTGAATTGTTGAAACAGGTACACGCCATGTGAAATTATTTTCCCTTTTTGCCCATATGTCACTCTCAAATGGGGAATGTTACACTTTCGAGATTATTTACTTCCTTGATTTGTTTTCCTTTTTCTAATCTGTTCACATAATTTGATAGTAACTCACTATTTACTCCCTTGTTATAAACTTGATTTTCTTATTGATATTTGTGCATGTTACTGATCATCCTTGATGGATTTAGCTTTTGCTGTTCTGCTGAAATTAGTAAATACTTTACTCCTTAACTATCAATCTTTTCTCGGTTAAGTAACGTTTGTGTTATTCATATTTTTGTTTTCATTTTTGTTGGGTCACTTATTTTTTAAAACATTAACTTCAGTGCTTTATTCTCTGCACATGAGCAGAAAGAACTAGTTAATCCCCCCAACCATGTATCACTTCATATTGAAAACTTCATTTCCTAATATTTACATCTCAAAGATGTTTTATAAAAAGTCAGTTATGTATATTTTAATAAGTCGTCCTATATTAAAGTTACAGATATAACTCTTAACCATGAAAAAAAAGGTTTACAGGCACACAGAATATGTAATTTCCCTTTTGGGGAAATATTCTCATTTCGTGGAACATTATCCTTGAAACAGCATTAATAGCATCAAATTCAAAACACATGTTTTCAGAATCTTAAAACTCTTGTGACTGCGAAATCGCAAGGATATTAATGTTCATGGCCATCGTGAAAAGAGGCATCTCTACCCATGAGGCTGATAAGACACGAGGAGCTCTCACAGAAAACAACCTCGCAGGTGTAATATGTTGTTATTTTCATCATGACCTGTCATCTTCATTTTATAACCCATAAAATGATTAGACGTTTTTATAGTTTAATTCCTTTTAGCATAGATTTTAGCCTGAGAAGATCAACATTTGTTAACAACACATATGAAGAAGTCTATTTACATTTAAATATTTAACATTAACGGGACACGAATAACGAAAATGTAAGCACATCTTGAATGTTTAAAATTCCTCTAGCATGTCTTCCTTAAAACAAGAAATTCATATATTTTTTTAGAATAAGAAGTAATATCAAATTGACTTCTTACCGGTTCCTCCCGTTGAAGTTCTTACTAATTAAGGGTAGTGCGACACAAGGGCGACCTATACGTCTTTCATGGATCTGGGTATGGAAGAAAAGATAGTTCAATAGGACGCTAGAAATGAGATAAGAAACGTCTTAAAAAAGAAATAAAAACAATGGTCCAAAATGGCGACTCGAGTCAGATGAATGGATGAAGGGATTTTCACTAAGTCATTAATTAGTAAAAGCAGGCTTCTATTGTATCTGTTGTCTACTGTGAAGAGATTGGTAAGTCATTAATCATTTAGTTTTTTTTTTACGCTGATGCCGACATATTGTTTGCTGTAGTTTGACACACTCACGCACACACACACAGGCTGTATGTATGTATGTTTGCTTGTATGAAAGCTTGCACTTCTGAGACACTCGGAAACAAAAAAAAAAAAAAAAAAACATGTTCAGCTTTATTTTTTTCTTTTATGTAAGTCTTTTCTTTCTCCATTTGCCTTTGTTTTTTAACTAAGCGTCCGAGCGATAAGGATACCTTTCGCATGAATCTATTCTAAAACAATGATAATCACAATAATTGGTGGTGGTGACTATGATAGAAGTAGTGATGTTAATGACAATTAGATAAGGATGATAGCTAATATGATGATGATGACATTAATAACAATGATGATGATAGGAATGAAAATTACGAGAATAAGGAATAATGATAACAGTGACGAAGACAATAGTAAGGCAATGACAATGATAGTTTGATAATGATAACGATAATAATGATAACATTCATGGTTATAAGTAAAATAATGATGGTTATAGCAACTAGAATAATGATAGTGATAATAATGATGATAATAATAGTAATGATTATTACCCTCATGATAATCATCATCATCATGATGTGCAACAAAGATACCTACATAAAAGATAGAAGATGGAAGAATGAAAACATCGATAATGATAATTTGTTTTGCCAGAATGATGAAAATATTTTTTTGTTTTCGTTATGAGTTACTATAATAATGTCATCAATCTAAAGTTTCAGTGAAA
>NW_028234439.1:6768745-6773745 GCF_977035675.1 Penaeus japonicus
TGTGGTTGGTCGTTTGGGTGGTATAGATTGCGATAGAAGTCTTCTATCACTTTGATAATTTCATTTTTATTGTATGTCGCCTCTCCGTTGGGTTTCTTTACTGCATGCATTTGGTTTTTCCCTATTCCGAGCCTCCTCTTTGTTGCCTTAAGGCTGGTGCCGGCAAGCAGAGCTTCGTTTATCTTTCGTATGTTAAATTTGCGTACATCCTCTTTCTTCTTCTTGTTTATCGTATTAGTCAGCTCTGTTGATTCTATCTTGTCTCTGATTGATGTTATTTTCATTTCCCTACGCTGTTTCATAAGCTCTTTCGTCTCTACCGAAAGCTTACTGAACCTTTCTTTTTCGTCTTTACCCCCTATTTCAAGTGCAGCTTCCATTAATATCTCACTGAATTAGTCGTTCATTTGGTATATGTCAAGATCTTCTTCGAGAGCTGAGTATTTGTTTCGGATGTTGATACTGAATTCCGTCGCCCTATTCTTGATGTTGGTTAGATTAGCGAGAGGCTTTTGTATGAGCTTGTTTCGTTCCCTTTTTAGCTGTATATATATATATATATATATATATATATATATGTATATATATATATATATATATATAGTTATTTATATTATAGTATTTATATATATATTTTTATATATATATATGTATATATAGTTATTAAATATAATTTATTTATATATATAGATATATATTTACGTTGAGATGTTATGTTTTATTTACATACATATATGGTTTGATGTATTATTTACTTATATAGTTTATTATGTATTTATTTATTTTTTGTATATATTGTTAGTTAGTGGTGTATAGATTTTTATATATATATATTGTTTTTTATTTTTTTTATTTATATTAGTTTTATTTATAGATATAGTTTTATATTATATGCGTGTGGTAGTGTGTGTGTCGTCAGTGTGTAATCTATATTGTAGGGATGTTAGAGAGTTTATATTATTTTTTGTTGGAGATAGTTTTTTATTATTTTTTGAGTGAGATTTTAGATACTTATATTTTTAGATATCTATTTTTTTTTTATTTGTTAATTTTTTTAGTGTTTTTTGATGTATTTATTTTATTATATATTCAATATGATAGTGTGATTGAGTTTTGAGGTGATAGAGTGAGTTAGTTATGTATTGTTTTATTGTTAAGAGTGATAGGGATTATCGTGTTGTAGATGTTGTTGTGTGGTTTTTTATAGTTAGAGAATATTTTTATCTAGTTTTTAGATGATGTTTAGTGTTATTTATATAGTTTTATTGACTTTATAATGTGATATATATAGATTTATGTAGATATGTGTTAAGATTTGTGATATATATATAATTTTTAATATATAGTTTTTTTCTTTTTATATTTATATATTTAATATATATATATATTTATGTAGTTTTGGTATGTTATAATATATATTTGTTGATTTTGATATATATATTATTTTTATTTTAGATGTTATTTTTATTTGTATATAATTGTTGATATAAATTTGGTTATTATAGTGATTTTTTTTTATTTTTGAGTTTATTTTTGATTATTTATTACATACATATTATATAGTTAGTTTTATATATTTATATATAGTATATATTTTGTATATATATATTAATTATTTACATGTTTTGCGTTAACAACACACTCAAATTCTCTACCCTCTCTAACTACAAACAAACACTCTACATTATATTTTTTATTTTATATATATATATATTTATTGAGTTATATATTTATATTTATGGATATATATGTATATTACTTATGTAGTTTTGTTTGATTTTAATTAGTTTTTTTTAGTTTGATTTTGATAGATAGTTATATGTAGACTTATACTTAATGGTTTGGTTCATGTTATTTAGATTTTTATAGAGTTATATTTTTTTTTTTTTTTTTTTTTATTTTTTGTATTATTTATGTTTGTTTTAATGTCTTTATTTTGAGATTTTTGTTTTTTATTGATTCGTTTTGTTATTTTGTGAGATATATATACAATATAAATGATATGTAAGAGTTTAGTATTTTTCTGTTATAGATTTTGTGTGTTTGAGTGAGTGTTTGATATTTATATATATATGGATATTTATATGTATATGTTTTATGTTTTATTTTTGTTATATAGATAGAGGGTTTTTTTTGAACAGTGTTTATTTGTGTGTTATATATATTTTTGTTTATATATATGGTTTGATGGTGTTTGTGATTCTTGTGGTGGGTTGTGTTTGTTGTGTGTTTGTTAGATTGTTTGTTTGTGTGTGTGTGTTGTGATATTGGTATTTGTTGAGGTTGTGTTAGTTAGTTTGATTTGAGTGTGAGAGATAGTGGTGATTTATGGTTAGTGAGTAGTGTGTGTGTGTTTGAGATAGTGTGTTATTGTGTTTGTGGATTGTTGATTGGGAGATATATTCCTGTTACAGTAACTCATCACCACACTCTACACACATCATCAGGTGAGAGTGTTAGATTGATTGTGAGTGTGTGATTAGTGTTTTTTTATATATTTATTTAAGTTATGAGATAGATATGCAGGGTGTATTCGAGTTAGGGAGCTGGGGGGGTGGGGGGGTTTAGGGAGTGTGTGTTTGTGTGTGAGTGTTTGAGTAGTTTGTGCTGAGAGGATGGAGTGTTTGTGGGATTTGTGTGTTTGTCATGGATTTGAGTTGTGGTTTTGAGTGTGAGTGTGGTATTTTGATTTACTTTGTGATTGATGGTGTGTGTGTGTGTGTTTGATTGTGTTGAGTGTGGAGTTAGTGTGTGTTATTGGGTTTGTGTGTGTTTTGTGTTGTGGTTGGGGTGTGTGTGTTTGTGTGTTTGTGTGTGTTTGTGTGTGTGTGTGTGTGTGTGTGTTAATACATTTATGTAGTGGAGTATATTCTTATAGTTATTTATGTTTGAGTTTGTTATATATTTAATTGTTTATTTTATATATAATTGTATGTATGTTTATATTTTGAGTATTAGTGTTATAGAGTATTTATATATTTTATTTATATATATATAGATGATATATATGTAGTTTTGAGTTTTTGTTTGCCGCGTGTGGGTAGTGGGTATGGGTGTAGAGATGTATTGTGACTTTGTTATTTTTAGGTTTATATTTATATTTGAGATTTTATATTAAATTTTTATTGTGTTTGTGTAGTATTTGAAGTGTGAGGGTTGTTAGTGGTGAGTGTGTGTGTGAGTGTGTGAGTTGAGAGTGTATGTGTGAGTGTGAGAGTGTGTTTGTGTGTATGTGTTTGTGTGTAGAGAGTTTGTGTTGAGGTTTTGTGTGTGTGTGTGTGAATGTATAGTGTCTATTGTGTTTGTGAGAGTGTGAGTTTTAGTGTTATTTGAATTGAGTTTGTGTTGGTTTTGTGTGTGTGTGTTTTGTTTTGGGGTGTGTGAGTGGTGGGTTTGGGTGTGTTGGTTGAGTTTGTGTTTTTGTGAGTGTGTGGTTTGTTAGTGTTATTGTGTGTGTTTTGGAGTTTGGGTTAGTGTGTGTGGTTGTTTGAGATAGTGATGGAGTTTGAGTGTGAGTGTTGTATTTGTTTTTGAAAGTGATTGTGAGTTTGTGAGTGTGTGTTGGTGTTTGTTATAGTGATGTAGAGTGTTTTTGGTCAGTCAGGTAGAGAGATTTTTTTAGAGTTGATTTTGAGAGAGTTTTTTTATGTGATGGTGGTATATGTGCTTGAATATTAGTTTGATTGAGTTATATTATTATATTTAGTGAGTTAGTTAGTTATTGTATATTGTGATTTTTTGTTAGTGTATTTTTGCGTTTTGATGATATAGATAGATAGCTTTGGTGTTTGTAATTGTATATGATTACTAATTTTTTTATTTTGTTTGAGAGTAGTAGTGTTAGTTTAGAGCGATGATTTAATTGAGTGTTTTACACGTATTGGGCTTACCACACCACACATACACACACACTCACAACACATAATCTCTAATGAGTTATTTTATGATTGTGAGTTGTGTGTGTGTGAGAGAGTTTGAGAGTGAGTGAGTGGATGTGAGAGGGAGGGTGTATAGAGAGGGGTGTGAGTGTATGGTCTTAGTTAGTTTGGTTAGTGAGTTTGAGTTAGTGTGGTTGAGTGAAAGATAGTGTTTCTATGGTGTGGATTCTTATATATCAGTCTCTATCTATAATCTATTCTAAAACTATCACATGTTGGTGTTTGAGAGTGTTTTATATTTTGTTATTTAGATGGATATATTTTGTTTGAGATTTATTTATATATATTGTTATTTTGTTTGTTATTGAGTTATATAGTCATTTATATATGTGTTTGATTTTTAGAGTTTATGTCATTGCATTGGGATAGTTATATTTAGTTATTTATATATGTTTTTATAAAGTTTTGGTTTTTAAATAGGTTTGATTTATATCTATTTTGAGTTTGTGTTAGATTTGGATACATTTAATTATGTATATGGACATATATGATATATAATATTTTTTTAGTATGTTTATATTAGTTATTTTTATATATATAGATATATATTTAGAGGGTATGTTAGTGTTTGTATCTTTTTATATTAGTATATATAGATTTTTATATATTGAGTTTTATGATTTATTGTTGATAATATTTAATATTATATGATATATATATATATTATAGTATGATATATATATATTAGATATATCAAAGAGAAATGTATAAATTTGGGTATATATTTTGTTAGATATATATATATATATATATATATTTATTAATATATATATATATTTATATTTATATTATTTATATTTATTTATATATATTTATATAGATATTTATATTTGTATATGTATAGTTATATATATATATATATATATATATATATTTATTTATAGATATATATTGTAGATATATAGTTATATTTAAATATATATATAATTAAAGATATATATGTATATATTGTATATATATGGTTATTTACATTATATATAATATATTCATATAGATATTTTTATATATATGTTTATATATTGATATTTATACAGTGTGTTTAGGGTTTATATATATATTGAT
>NW_028234439.1:6796245-6798745 GCF_977035675.1 Penaeus japonicus
CGGCAAAATTTAGCAAAAATTCCCATAGACACAACCATAGATTTCGAGGGCTGCCAAAAAAAAAAATCTAGGAGTACACTTCGACAGATATATGACGTTTGAATCCCATGTTGATACATAGGAAGGTGATGGGAATTTTAATACATCTTAATCATATAAAAAATCAAATCCCTACAGAAACAAGAATCACGGTTGTACAAACACTAGCTCTGAGCATCATTATTGTTTAAATGTTTGGGGCTCTACTAACAAAACCCTAATGCAGAAAGCACAAAGACAATAAAACTTTGCTGTAAGAGTTGTATTAGGTAATATTAGTAAGTTCGATTACATCACCCCACATATTATTCAATAAAAAGGGTTAAAAATTCAAGCCAAATGCAGATATGCTACATGTTTTCATTTATAAAATCATTCATCGTTATTATCCACAATGGATACTGCCCTTACAAACTGTAGGGAACGCATCAGGTGTTCGAACACGACAAGTATATTCTCTTTGTGTTAAGAGATCACACACAGAAATAGGGACACGACAAATGCTAATATGTGGACCCCTGACCTGGATCCTAATACCTCATAATGTTAAAGACATCACTAACCTCAATAAATTCAAAAGAAAATTAAAAGTACATTTTCTAAATTGTCAGTTGTGACATCGTATCAAACAGATGTATTGTATATTGTAATCTTCTTGCTTCCTGGAGCCTCATGTTGATTGTCTCGATCCTTACTCTTGCATGGATCTCTTGTGCGGTGACTACTTGAAGAAAGCAAATATTCAGAATTCATTTCCCTGTTTGGTTTTGAATAGTCTGTAGCTTCATCACCTGCCTTCTTGTAATGGTGTGGTTCGGCACTGGTGGGTATTCCATGATGGGCCGCACTAGGACTTTATAGATGTAGAGCTTGGTTTCAGGACTCTGAGTGTGAAACCTGGTCTGGCCCAGCTGATATCTTGCTTTCTGTGTTCTTTCATTTATGTGAGGGAGAATTCCTCTTCTGCTAATTGTTAGCCCTAGTGTCTTTCCTTTGTCACAGTAGTCAACGGCTTGAATTTGGCCACAGGAATGACTTGGAATTTTCTCATGTTGGTCGAGATCTCCCACTGTCTTTCATATTGATTGGTAGTTTCCATGGCTCTGGCAGTTCTGAGTGCATCTTGTCGGTTGACTTCCCTTCGTACTAGATGATCTGGGTGATGTCATCGGCATACATATAATGACTACTGCCATGTGATGGTTCAGGCAGAGCTTCTGTATAAATGGTGAAGAGTGTCGGTGAGAGGCAGCTTCCCAGTGGGACTCCACTGCTGAGGGGAATTGCTTCACCTACTGTATTACCGATGACATTTCTTGCATTTCTATCTTCAAGAAAGTCGCATAATAACTTGGTCAAGGGCGTCGGGAGGTTCAGCCTGATGATCTTGAGTTTCAGACCTGTGTGCCTGACTTTGTCAAAGTCTTTGGCCACATCTCTCAGGACCACATTTACTTGGTTCCTTTGGCTCATGGTATTGGCTATCTCTTCGTAAATGACTGCAATGGCTAATGATGTTCCTCTGCTTAGTCTGAAGCGATGTTGCCTAGGATTTTGCAGATCGATTATCTCTAAGTGGTTGCGCAATCTCAAGTTCACTATCTTTTTAAAAACTTTGCCTGGGACATCCACTAGAGAAATCAGTGTACAATTCTTTACTTTTCTTGGAATCATCCTGATCTTTGTCTCTTTGAAGTAATCAGGGAAGTTGCTCATTTGTGAAAATTGCATGGTGCACCCTCCTAGCGAGTCGAAACCTGCGAGTCAAGTCATATATCTGCCTGATTACATTGACGCACCTGCATGCATGGCGTAATATCCCTTAGAATTCAGTTCAGAGAGATTTGCGAAGACGTCACTTCGCCCAGGCTATATGCACAAGGTGACCCGGCCTCTGTCAGCTATAAGTGCTGACTCATCTGATCATTATTACTGAATGTTTACTGTGGGTGTCGGATTGCCTGTAGACGCTTCAGTTGCCAGGGGGCAGTTCAGTTCAGTTCAGAGAGATTCGCGAAGACGTCGCTTCGCCCAGGGTATATGGCCCGGCCTTTGCCAGCTATAAGTGCTGACTGATCTGATCATCATAACTGAATCTTTACCGTGGCGGTCGGATTGCCTGCAGGCGCTCCAGTTGCCAGGGGGCAAGAGACAGGCATAGCCGTCTAACTAGCCCGGCGACTGTCGTCTCTGGGCCCTTCCTGAAGAAGCAAGTGTGCTCGCACCCCATCAGGTAGTGCTCTAATTTGGCGTCCGGTGTGCCACAATGATCACAGCGTTGCTTATCATGCCCAGTGGTGGGTACGATCTGCGACACACAAGGATATCCTATTCTCAGTCTGTGAAGGCTGACTTCAGCACACCTTCATATTCTGGGGGAGAGTATCAGTAACTCATAGCCTGTGGCGTCTGAGTACCAGCTGGCCGAGGGGAAGGTTCTCACTTCCTCTGCAGGGCACCG
>NW_028234439.1:6818745-6821245 GCF_977035675.1 Penaeus japonicus
TGATGCGATATCAGATAAAATATACTGTACATGTTTTCGAAATATACACTTCACTTTTCTAACAAACCTTTTAATGTTTTACATCATAAATCTCGCTTATGTTCATACTACTAGATCCTATTACCATTATCTGTTCTCTACTCAAGACGGACTTATTATGATATTGATACTAGCCTTCCAGGGATGCACACACATACACAGATACACTGACATTCTCTCTCTCTCTCTCTCTCTCTCTCTCTCTCTCTCTCTCTCTCTCTCTCTCTCTCTCTCTCTCTCTCTCTCTCTAATTCACACACACACACACACACACACACACACACATAGGGATAAAATGCATAGAATGGAAGGCAGAAGTACAGAAAGAGAGAGAGAGAGTGTGTGTGTGTCTTTCTGAGACTGTAATCCCAACATTCTTTATAATGCATAAAATTGTAATGAAATATTGATGATGAAAATTTCCATTAGTCTCATTATCATTATGATTCCCATTATGATTACAATGGTGATGATTATCTAAGCCTAGAAATTAACAAACATGAATTATCAGTATCAGGGAATTAGTATATCACTCTTATCATTATTTTTATCATTATTATTAATTATAACAGTACTTATTTTCATGAAGCTACTCCTACTACTACTATACTGATAAACATTAATGATAATAAAAATGATAATAATCGCAGCAATAGTGATAATAATTCCATAACCATTGATTGATAATAGTAAACTGTCGTAATAACATTACTACATCATAATTACAGCAATAATAACATACCGAAACCATCAGAATTACAATCTTTATTTGATAATAAACAACATCATAACCACTAAAATAATATTCCATTATCATTTTTATTCTATTGCTCATGCAGAAAAGCGTTCCATCATCACTAGCAATATTGAAAATGATTATTCCTCACAAGCAACGCAATGCCGCATTCCACCGTCAACAATCTGGTCATTTCTACATTTCCATAATATAATGCTATGTGATTAAGTGTTGTATGATGATAAGTAATTATGTAATGATATAATTGTGCATTAATTATGAGTGATTTATATAATATCAGTAATCTTATAATCATATGTTATTAATTGTATGATATAGCAATAAGTAGTTAAGGAATTAATAAACAATAATATTAATAGATGAATACTAATGCAATATATGAAATAAAGATTGATATATTTCTATTGCAACTACTATTGAAACTACTGCAACTACTGCTGTTAATACGGCTGTCACTGCTATTATTACTACAACTACTTCTACTCATAATTCTGATTATGATATCAATATTAATGATTGAAATAATGATAATGATGATCATAATGACAATAGTCATTATGATAATGTTAATAGTAATAATGATAATAATAGTAATGATGATAATGATAATAATGATACTGATGATAACAATAATAATGATAATGATAAAATTGACAATAATAATAACAACCACAACAACAACAGCTATGATAATGCTGATAATAATAATGATAATGATAGTGATAAAATTGATGATACTAATAAGTTTAATAAAAATAATCATGATATGGATAACAATGATATTCATACTATCACTAATAATAATGATTATGACGATGGTAACATTAATAAAAGCTATAACTATAATAACAATAATGATAATCATGGTGATAGTAGTTAGGATAATACTGATAATAATTTCATAATAATAATAACAGAATCAATAAAAAGGATGTTGATAATATTAATAATAATAACAATAAAAAATAACAATAACAATGATAATAATAATGATAAAAATGAAAATATCAATAATGCTTATAATAATGATGAAAATGATAATAACAATAACGACAATATCATTAATCCTAATAGATATAACAGTAACAATAATCAATAAAAGAGAGAGAGGGAGAGAGAGAGAGAGAGAGAGAGAGAGAGAGAGAGAGAGAGAGAGAGAGAGAGAGAGAGAGAAAAAAAATCCAAGACCCTTCTGAGACACCAAAGTCACGAAAAGCCCAACCAACGCCATCTATCTTCAACCCCCAAAAGTTATCAAATACCTTAGCGTCCGAGGAACGAATGAATACCTGGGGTGG
Source organism: Penaeus japonicus (assembly GCF_977035675.1). Classification (NCBI taxonomy): domain Eukaryota; kingdom Metazoa; phylum Arthropoda; class Malacostraca; order Decapoda; family Penaeidae; genus Penaeus; species Penaeus japonicus. Next base: position 6,820,840 of record NW_028234439.1, read on the forward strand.
TTCCTCGGGGGAAATTTGTGGCTCAGGGCGCGGTTTCTCTCGGAGGATACGTTAGGGTGATAAATGTATTTCTTTAAGGCATAGGATGAGAGGATTGGGAGCCGTGAGGTCCTTTGGTGATGATGGGGGAGATCAGAATCATAATGGTGATGATGAGGATGGTGGGGATGAGGAGGATAGTGATGGTGATGAGGAGGATGAAGATGACGATGGTGATGATGATAATGATAAAGTTATTGATATTGTTACTGATATTGGTAATGAGGATAAGGATGATGACGATGGGGATGATGATAATGATAAAGTTATTGATATTGTTATTGATATTGATGATGAGGATAATGATGATGACGATAGTGATGATAATAATGATAACAATAATGATGAACATCTTCATAAGCCTCAG
>NW_028234439.1:6826245-6831245 GCF_977035675.1 Penaeus japonicus
CATAAAGGATTTAGCAGAATTGAATATTGTAAATGCAACGGAAGATGAGAAATTAGTACTGCCTGACTGTGAAGAAGTAGATAATTTAAGTAAGACACTACATCTTCATAAATATTTAGATTCACTTGATAGCAATCAGTTAGAAGACAGGGAAGTAAAACCTAGTTTATGTAAACAGGAAATAAATGTCCATGATATATCTGGTATGGCTGAATTAGAGAAGGAAGTGTCTAAATTAGAGTACACTTACTTACCAAGTCCAGTACTTAACCCACAAGCTAAAAGTTTTAAACCAGAATCAGAATTGAAAAGACCACATGTATCAACTAGACAAGATAGAACAAGTTCATTAGTGGACATCAATGTATTGAGGGAAGTGGTTGATATTTTGTCCTCAAAAAACAAAAATGAATTGCCAAGGCCAGAGCCAGAAGTTTTCAGTGGTGATTTATTGGAGTTTCCAACCTGGCTTCAAAATTTTGAGATATTTATAGAATCACGTGTAACAAAGCCAGCTGAGAAACTTTTTTATCTTGGTAAATATACTAGTGGGGCAGCTAAAGAAGCAATAAGAGGACTTCTAAGAATTCACAATGAAGAAGCTTTTCGTGAGGCTAAAGGCATATTAGAAGATAGGTATGGTAATAAATTCATTGTAGCAAATGCCTTTACGAAGAAACTGAGTGAGTGGCCAAAGATTTTGAGAAATGATGGTCACGCACTACAGAAATTTTCAGATTTCTTGAAGAACTGTTTAATGGTAATGAAAACATCTGATTTTCTTAATATCTTGGATGACCCTCAAGAAAACAACAAGATGTTACAAAAGTTAACTCCATCTCTAATAGAAAGGTGGAACTCAATAGTCTATAGATGGTCTGTAAATGGTTCAGGTTATCCGACATTTAATGTTTTTTGTGAATTTATAGAAGTAGAGGCAAAGAAAGCTTGACATCCAATTTCCTCTTATTGTGCAGTGATGTCAATAAATCAAAAGTATGATGTAGGTGACTTAAAGAGTAAGAAGGAAGTTAGATCGCAAACTAGTAGAGTTGGAACAAAGAGGTTAGTGGCCAACTCAACTGGGGTTAAGGAATCAGAGTTAAAAAGAGATGACAAAGGACTAAATGTAAGAAAGAAATTCCATTGTCACTACTGTAATGGAGAACATGATAACATAAAGCAAAAATGGAATATGTCCAAAGGTCATTTATTTGTAGAGGTTGTTTAAAGTTTGGCCATATCATTAAAAATTGTAGAAAAAGAAAGATATGTGCAGTGTGTAAAAGATGTCATCCAACTTCTCTTCACGAGGCTATACTTGAAAGAATCAAAGAAAGGGAAGCTTTACTTAAAAGGATCGAAGAAAAAGAAGCTGAGAAAACTGTAACTTTGTACAAAAGTTCAAAGGCTGAGGACAACATCACCTCAGATAAGGTTTGTGAAGAGCCCAAAAATGATATAGTCTCTAATAAGGTAAAGATAAAGCACACAGAGTGTATGACAAATACAATGATAGTGCCAGTGTGGTTACATCATGAAAGTAATGTTTGTAACAGAATCTTAGTTTATGCATTATTAGATGAACAATCAGATGCCTGTTTTATAAAAGAATCCATTTTGAATAAATTAGGAACTAAGGGCCATAAAGTCCACTTAAAATTAGCAACAGTATTAGGAGAAGAAACAGTTGAAAGTACAAAAAAACAAGGGACTCATGGTGCGTGGCATAAATGAATGTACAGACGTGTCACTTCCAGCAACATATTCACGAAGAGATATTCCAGCTAAAAGGGATCAAATATCAAAGCCAGAAAATGTAGAAGGATGGCCTCATCTACAAAGAATAGCACCAAAATTGATGGCATATGATAGTAACATCGAAATAGGACTCTTGATTGGCTTGACTTGTATGCGTGCTATTAAACCAAGGGAATTGATCCTTGGAAAGGATGATGAACCCTATGCCAGAAAAACATTGTTAGGCTGGAGTATCATAGGTAGAGTCATTGAGAAGTGTCAAGATGCTGTCTCAGATCAAGTCTTAGCTAGTAAATTAATGGTCCACAAGGTTATAATTAATGGTGAAAGGAAATGTGGCTTTCTCTCCTCACAAACTAAAGTGAAGGAAATAATTAACCCTGCACAACTTAGCAAATTCTTTGAGCTTGACTTTAATGAAAGGGAAGTTGGAGATATTCCTTACTCGTATCAAGACAGAATTTTCTTGAGAAAAATGAAAGAAGGAATTCACCAACACGAGGATGGACATTATGAATTGCCCCTCCCACTTAAGGATGATGAGGTCAAACTTCCAAACAGTAAAGAGTTAGCAATATCAAGGTTGATGAGCTTGAGAGGAAAGTTACAAGGTAATAAGAATTATCACCAGGACTATATTGAGTTCATGAATGAACTTATAAATAAAGGGTATGCAGAAGAAGTACCTAATCAAGATCTATCTTTGAATGATGGTCAAGTGTGGTATATTCCACATCATGGAGTATATCATCCGAAGAAACCTGGTAAGATTAGAGTGGTCTTCGACTGCAGTGCCACCTATAAGAATGAATCACTTAACAGAAATTTACTTCAAGGTCCAGACTTGACAAATAATTTGATTGGTGTTCTTTGTAGATTTAGAAAAGAATATGTTGCAGTCGTATGTGATATAGAAGCTATGTTCCATCAAGTAAAGGTAAGGCCTAACCACAGAAATTTACTACGCTTTCTATGGTGGAACAATGGAGATATGGATTCAAATTTAATGGAATATAGAATGACAGTTCATTTATTTGGAGCTACATCATCTCCAAGTGTAGCTAATTTTGCCTTAAAGGCTACAGCTGATGATTATAAAGGACCAAAAGGATCGAAAGCTGCAACCTTTGTGAAAAATGAATTCTATCTAGATGATGGATTAACATCCTTGCCAACAGTTACTGAAGCTATATCTCTGATCAATGATAGCAAGGCCCTTTGCCAAAGGGGTGGCTTTAAGTTACATAAGTTCTTGTCAAACCACAAAGAGATCCTAGAAACAACAAATTCAAATGAAAGAGCCAGCAGTTTAAAAAACCTTGATTTAACTAATGAAGCCATGCCAATTGAAAGAACATTAGGTGTAGAGTGGTGCATAGAAGCAGATGCATTTCAGTTCAGAATTAACCTCAGCGATAAACCAATAACAAGAAGAGGTATTTTATCTACTGTAAGTTCTATATTTGACCCTATGGGCATGGTTTCTCCTTTCATATTAAGCGGGAAAAGGATACTCCAAACCCTGTGTCAAGATGGAGTAGATTGGGATGATGACATATAAAACAGCAATGGAGATGACAACTTAAAACAGCAATGGAGAAGATGGAGAGATGATCTGATTCAACTAAAGGAATTAAAGATTCCTAGATGCTATAAGCCTGATAAGTTTGGGAAGGTGAAATCAGTTGAACTTCACCATTTTTCTGATGCAAGCCAAGATGGTTATGGTCAATGTTCATATTTAAGACAACTGAATGAACAAGGACAGGTTCATTGTGCACTTGTGATGTCTAAATCCAGAATGACCCCTTTGAAACCTATTACTATTCCTAGGCTAGAACTTACTGCAGCAGTTGTAGCCGTTAGAGTCAGTTCTATGTTGAGAAAGGAGTTGGGTTATGCGGTAATAAAGGAATTCTTCTGGACCGATAGCAAAGTCGTACTTGGTTATATTATGAATGATGCTAGAAGATTTCATGTGTTTGTGGCCAACAGAGTACAATACATCAGAGATCACACTTCCCCAGAGGAATGGAAGTATATAAATTCAGTGCAAAACCCTGCTGATGCTGCTTCACGTGGTCTCTGTGTTAAAGATCTGATTAACCATTCTTCATGGTGGAATGGACCAGACTTCCTCTGGGAGCCTACCTTTAGAGCTGATTTATCATCTGAGAAGATAATTTTAAAAGAAAATGACCTAGAGGTCAAGAATGTTCCTTCACATAAGACTCAAACTAAAGAAAGCAATGCAATTCTTCCAAGATTGGAATATTTTTCTGACTGGCATAGAGCAAAGAAGGCAATTGCTTTATGCTTACGCCTTCAACACAAATTCAAGAAACTTGTCAAAGGAACAACTGAAGATTCAAAAGAAACAAAGGAATCTAAATATGTTCCACCCAGTGTTACAGAACTGGAGGAAGCAGAAAAGGAAATTTTAAGACAGGTTCAAAACGAAGCCTTCGAAGAAGAGAAAAAAAAGTTGAAGTATCTGACTAGTGAAGAAGAAACAACCAAGGCAAAATCATTGAAGAAGGGAAACAGGCTTTATCACTTAGATCCTTTCTTAGATAAAGATGGTATCTTAAGGATAGGTGGAAGAATGAGGCATACAAACTTCACCACGAATAGCAAACATCCAGCTATATTACCGAAGGTATCACACATAACCGAAATGATAGTATGTCATTTCCATCAGAAAGTTCATCATCAAGGTAGAGGTATAACCTTGAATGAGTTGAGAGCATCAGGTTATTGGATTATAGGAGGTTCCACGATAGTAGCAAGACATATATTTAGATGTGTCACATGCAAGAGATTAAGAGGTACATTTCAAGAGCAGAAAATGTCTGACTTGCCACCGGACAGGCTTGAACCTACCCCTCCTTTCACATATAGTGCAGTAGATTACTTTGGACCATTCTTTGTCAAGGAAGGGCGCAAAGAAGTTAAAAGATATGGTGTTCTATTCACTTGTATGGTCTCAAGGGCAATTCATATAGAAACAGCTAATACACTGGAAACAGATTCATTTCTGAATGCATATCGACGCTTCATTGGAAGACGCGGCCCAGTTCGTCAGCTTAGATCAGACCAGGGTATGAACTTTGTTGGAGCCAAAAATGAACTTCAAGAATGCCTGCAAGAAATGGACCAGAAAAAGCTAACAAGGGAGCTCCTCAAAGAAAACTGTGATTTGATAACATTTGAGATGAACATCCCGCATGCAAGTCATA
>NW_028234439.1:6838745-6841245 GCF_977035675.1 Penaeus japonicus
GGGTGGTTGTTATAGCTTAACATCTTATTAAAATCGAGAAGAAGCAAATTAGTTGTGGTCTGACATAAGTGGCGATCGTTATTGGGCCTCGTTGGGTTTACAGCCATGAAATCGGGATGAATGAATGGCGGTGAGATGAACTCGAATTTGGGATGAATGAATGGTGGTGAGACGAACACGAGAGAGAGAAATTCACATATCTTTGTATAAATAAATAAATATATATGAATATATACAAACAAATAAAAATACAAATTTTACCTTTCTGACCTATATGCACATAGCAGAGCAGTGATAGCTTATCACTACTCTGCTATGTGCATATAGGTAACTTCCATGATAGCTGTAAGGCATCTGGTTAGACAATTTTCTAGTGGGTCGCGTGGTCTATTGGATTAGTAGCCAGGTAATTGGTAGTTCAAATATCCTAAGGTCGAAGCATCTCGCGACCTGCAGGGAATTATTAAGAGACAGTCACTGAGGTCACATGATATGGAGATTTAAGTGCTTATAGATATTTTTTAAGTTTTATCATTTTATATTTCCTTTTATGTATATTCTGCACATATTCATATACAATTAAGACCTTAATATTGCTCACCCATGCTACCTCAAATTGGTAAGAATATTAAATATAAAGAAATAATAATGCCAAAATCAGCGATACTTATCAGAGAAAGTAGGAGATCCGTGATCAGTGGAGCTCTTGAAAACATACAAAGAGATCAGGAAATGCTGTGTCGATTAGTGTACTAAATCACACGGTTGTGCAATCAATGCAGGCTTCGAGATGAGCTGCGCTGGTTACAGCATTGACTCGTCTGGTTGACATGCCTTTCTGAATCCATCACTATCGTATTTTAAAAAGTTTATACACGTAACTAGTGCATAAGGTATTATGCTATTAGTTATGAACTAGGTAGGCTTTTATAATATTCACTATAAATTGGTGCATGTTATTAGTTATGAATTAAGTAGGTTTATATAATATTCACTAAAAATTGAAAATGTATCATTACATATATATGAAATTATTGTTACTTATCAACATAATATTGTAATGTCATAACATTCAAAAATAATAAAAAATAGCAAGTGAGTTATGCTAAGTTATAGATGTAGTCATAAATAGGCAGATATCCAATAACGGTAAATATGATGAAAAAGATACAAAAGTACGACTTGCGAATAAGCATCGATTGATGCGGTAACTTGCTCGTAGTGTGATGCAACCAACACGCGGCTTCGGTAATGATCAGTTGTCGGAGTAATTAGAGGAGGCTTGAACGGAGAGCAAGCTTGAATCATCAGATGTTACAAGTTAGTTATCTGGTCCAAGATAAGACTGGGGAAAATCTTTAAGCGTCCTGGTTTCTACGATGGACCCGAAATTGCAATAATGCTTCGAGTTGAATGCATCACGAGCCGCATGCATACAGCATAGAATGGACTTGGTAGTCGACAGCAGATGTAGTAACTATCTGCAAGGTATAGCGAAATTAGTTTTTCATATTAAAAAATAATCATATCTGCAATTTAGTAACATGATTTGGCATATTACCTGAGTTCATGTTATATGCTGACAATATTTACGCAGTAGCAGACCGGATTCATCGGGGGATAAACTATGTGCAAAATACGTGACTGCTGTGATAATTGATTAGTATGCAGAAAAAAAAGTTATGATGTGGTTCTTCCATTCACCAACTGAATCTAGTCCTTCAAAAAATAATAACTAAATTACCAACCATATCTAATCCTTTAAATTGGCGTGACTTGAAGTCAAGATTTGGGGCAAAGTGGATAAAAAAGATGAATGTGCTTATGAAAGAGAGAGAGAGAAAAAATAATCTGAATATCAACTGGACCCAGTCCTTCAATTGAATAGAAGGCGCGACCTGAGTCAGATCGGATGAGACTGGAAAAAACAATAATGTTGATAAGAGCTGAAAGAAAAAATGATTATAACTTTCACCTAGCGGTCGTTCTGTTGCGGAATTAGTGATTTACTTTAATAAATAATTGTATGTAGACCATGCTTGTGGTCGATAAGATTATGCGCCAATTTGAGCTCGTCCCGTTAGGAAATGCTGTCTGAGCTCGAGATTAATTATACATATGAATGATTAGACAATGAAGTTTCAATTGCGTGGCCGATCTCGTCCTTCTGAAAAGAAAGATGCGGATTGATAGCCAAGATCGGGGCAAACTGAAAAAATACCATGAATATGTGAATAGCTGATAGAGAATGCGGAGTTAGCAAGCCTGGAACGTCTGATAAGTGGTAAGTGCGCTATCTCTGTTTGAAAGAAATAGATGTGATGTCATGTCAAAACCTCCAAGGTACAGCACACAAGAGTGCGAAAAATAATTCGTAATTCGCGGTTTATTCAATTGTGGTACCATAGTTATGCGGAATTAGTGTATGAAATGCAAATGCAATGAAGGCCCGATAAGTGAGGTACAGTGTTGGGAGAATGGCAAAAATAAGCTAAAAAGC
>NW_028234439.1:6851245-6863745 GCF_977035675.1 Penaeus japonicus
CTTTCCAGGAGGCCCTGGCCAGGTGCCTCAGAACCAGTGACTTCTCACTTAATGATAATGTGGATATACTTGAGGCCAGACTAGTAAATGCCATAGACGAGGCAGCCTCAGAGACCATCCCCAAAACTCGTCCGTGGTCAAGGTATTTCAAAGATGCCTGGTACTACAATGAGGGATTGGTGACTATTTTCAGAACAGAACTGCCATAGTGAAGTTTCAAGGTCACCTCTCCAGGCATTTGCCCCTGGAGAATGGCACTCCACAAGGGGGGGTCTTTAGCCTGGCTCTGTTTAATGCCCTCATGTTAAGCATCCTCGACATTCCACTCCCAGCGGGGTGCAATATTGTGTCACATGTGGATGATCTTGGAATTATCTCTGCTGGGAGACGAAATGAGAATCTAACTAGAAAGGCCCAGCATTGTCTGGACCTAATGTCTAAGGAATGCCACAGAGTCGGGCTTAAGATGTCAGCAGCCAAAACAATGTCTGCAACCAAAGACTGCAAGTCCAAGGGTTAGAACTAGAGTGAGTTCATGTCTTCCAATACTTGGGGGTATGGGTTGACGAGAACCTCACCTTCTGCTCTATAATTAAATATCTCCTAGACCAGACCAAGGCAAGACTCTCTGTCATGAGAGCTCTGTCAGGGTGGCGCTTAGGGGCTTTGTACCGTGTACTAAGATCCTTCTATGTGCATGCTGTCCGTCCCATTGTGGACTACACCTCCGTTGCCCTGATTACGGTCAAGCCTGGACTTAGGAAAAAGTTTGACATCATGCAAAACGAGGCTGCCAGATTCATTCTGTGTGCCCCTGGGTGGACCAAGGTCATCAACCTCCTCTTGGAGGCCAATCTTTTCCCCTGGACACCCAGATCGATCAGACGGTTGCCCAGTTCTTTACCAAAGTTTTACAGTCCTCACCGGTCTCGCAGCTAAGACAGAAAGTGCAACGTCAGCTTACACAGAACCATGAATTCTTTGCTAACAACACCTGGCTGTATTACACAGCCAGGGTGCTGATACGGTTTGGGCTCAAGGAGACACTACTGGTTAAAGGCATGGACCTCCCCCACCCTGACTATGTCACAGCCTGCCGTGGGCACAATCCTTGTCATAAGCCTGTCAAGGAGAAAGACAGTACTCACCACCTCTGTTAAGGGATGAGGCGGAAAGGAATATTGCAGCAATCACTCCATCATCTCCATTGCAAGCGTCGGTTTTGCAGCAATGGGTATAAGGAGAGCTATGCGGGTATCTGACAGCGACTCCTTGCTCCAGGCAGAGGCAGTTGCTATTATGGAAGCCCTAGCCTATGCAGCCCAGACAGACAGGCATGTTGTCATATATACAGATTCTAGGGTTGCCATTGACAGCCTACAACAAAGCACGCCCCTTGATAATGTTTATCTTCTAACCACAATTCTACCATTGCTCAGAGAATCCTGGATCAGGGTAGATGCATTATCAACTGGATTCTGAGCCATGTTGGTATCAAAGGGAATGACTTAGCCAACAGGTTGGCAGAGGAAGGCAGGAAGAAACCCTTGAGTGATCTTGTGGTGCATCCTAGCCGGGAACTGGTAAGGCATAAAACAATGGTTGTAGGGCAGGTCGGTGCCCTGCAGTGACATAGAAAGTGAGAACCTCCCCCTCAGCCAGCTGGTACTCAGACACTACAGGCTATGAGTCACTGATACTCTCCCCCAGAATATTAAGGTGTGCTGAAGTCAGCCTGTAGTGATGTGCTTCGCCCCAGCCATCCCTCCAGGACCAATGCACGAGTGTCCCCTTTGTCGCCACGAGGGGGAAGCGGCGCCAAGAGATGGCGTTGCCCTGGAGGGCCTACTACTCGCTCCCTCCCTGGAAGGAGGGCCTACCACATGCTCCCTCCCTGGAAAGAAGGGCATAAAACCCCCTGCGAGGCGTTATTCGGGAGCAGACAGCCTCTTGCAGATGAGCCCATAGCTCGGCAACGCACTGCTCACAACGTGTGCCCTTTTGGCACTTGTTGTTTTTTTTCTCTTTTTATTGCCAATTTTATTGTGTTTTAAGGGTTGCGGCCATAGACAAATTCATGGCCAGGCCAAAGAAAAGTTTTTGAATATGCAAGGAGGAGAGACCTTTTGTGTTAATATATTTATATAATAATAAACTATGATCGGAACTTTTATATTTTTCAAGTCCTTTTTTTTTTTGGAAAACACTGAAATAAGAATGTTTGCCTGACTCTAGCCACGCCTGCTCGGCAATGTCCTGTGTAGGAACTCTTTCTTTCTACATACAAACTGACATACACTCATACACATACATAACATACATTTTACACGTCTTCGACTGTCTCGCACATACACGGGTGCTGATCCCTTATCAGCTGGTGGCAGCCTACCCCTACACAGGACGAGATTCACGTTACCATGGATTCAATCGGGATTTTACTTTGGGGCAAGGGAATGTCTCGGGGAATCACTACAGCTCTTATTTATTTTTGGTGATCAGCGGTGGGATCTGAATGTTTCAGGCAAGCATTAATTTCAGGTATTCTTTCATGTGGGTTAAAAGTTTGTTTCAGGGATTAAAAGTCCAGTATTTTTCGTTTAGGTAAAGGTCTATTTCATTAATTTAAAGTAATGGGTAAACGAAAGCTGCGGAGAGGGTTAGTTGGTGAGTCAGAGGCAGGTCCATCGGGAGAATCTTCACGAGACGATTCCAACACGAGTGGTGAGTTGACCCTTTTGCCCAGAGAAAACATGGACATTTCATTGTTTGACGAGTTGCAGACTCAAATTAATAGTCTGAAAACTCTGGTTAATGATTTGCAGGTAAGGAACTCTGAATTGGAATTAAAATTAGAACAGAACAGGGCAACACCAAGTACTAGTGAAGCTTCTTCCCGTGATTTTGTTGAATATGTTGTACAGAAGGAAGCGGTAATTATTTTTAAGGCCGAGACCTCTGCTGCTCAACCACTTAAAAGGAATCAGGAGGTAGAGAGTTGGATCCGCAGCATAGAGAACGTAACTAGACCTCCCACTGATTCTGCCTATATTCGCGCGGCGAAGGCTTCTTGCAGAGGGACGGCAGACTTGATAATAAATGGACCCCTGTTTGATAGAATTGTAAGCTGGGAAGAGTTTAAAGTAAAGTTAAGGGTTAAATTCAGGGGGACATGTTCTGCCACAGACTTTTTTAGAATACTTGAAGGATATAAGTTGAAGTCCGATCAAGCTCCTCTTGATTTTTATGTTCGTTTAGAGGGTAATGTATACCAAGGTTTTTATGATTATCCTGGAGCCATAGGGGATCCTGACGAATTGATCAGGAGGGTATTTTTAAGAGGTTTGCCATTTTGGTTGAGGGAAGCTTTAGTCCTAAAGGAGGATGGTTCGTTGTCGGAGATTGTCGATGCTTCTCAGAGGATTTGGAACCTTCGAGTTGGTGTAAAAGGTGAAAGTGAAGGTAATGTGAGTACCCCAGAGACAGCAGGTGAACCTGAGTACCCAAGGAGAAGTTTTCGTCCAAGGCAAGTAGCTCCTGTTGAAAGGTATTGTTCTTACCACAAATCTGATTCCCATGATACAGCCGACTGTCGAAGTCGTCGACCGACCAGGTGTTTCCTGTGTAACAAGGAAGGACACTTTGCAAACAGGTGTCCCTTTCTCGCGGCCCGCCGGGACGAAGAGGTTCCAACCCCAGGCGCAGGACCCCAAGGAACCAGTAATGCCCGTGAGTAGCCAAGTAAAACATGGGAGACCCATAGTACAATTACAGGTTAATGGTCAAACGGCTGAAGGATTTGTGGATACTGGATCAGAAGTGACTATACTTTCCCGAGATGCCATGGAAAGGTTTAAAATACATCGACCCTTTTACTCATCGAAAACCCTGCGAGGTGCTTCGGGACGACAGTTTCAGCCTGAAGCGGAAGCGACGGTAAGGATTGAAATCGCTCCTCATGTCTTCTGCTTCCATAAAGTATGTATAGTGGATGAAATATCTTTCCCAGGTGACATCTTACTGGGCATAGACTTACTCCGAAGATTCAACTTCCGTTTAATTTCTTATAACTCACCCCTTAGAAAATATATGGTGTTTAATGGCGTGAAGGTGCCGCTCACGTATTCCGATTCCGCCTCAAGGGAGGTGCAGGTGATTAATAAGACCATCCCCGGAAGAGAAAAACCTGGTTCAGGTGGACGGACGTGCAACATGGGTGAGGTAGAAAACAGTGTTGTGGTTCAGAAGACAGTGCAGTGCCCTCCCCATAGTGGTGTTTTTATACATGGACAAGTGCAGAATGGAACCAGGCATCCGGAGGTATGTATCTGTGGAATTACTGATCGTGTTTTAGTGCCTAGGACCGTGGTGACTGTAAAAACGAACATGGTTAATGTGTGGGTAGTGAATGATGGACCAAAGCCAGTGACACTTAAGGGGGGTATGGTTATTGCAAGAGTTGAACCAGTAGAACAAACTTTTCACCAAGACTCTGCGTCGAGGGAAGTGCCTCCTGAGAACGTTGTGCCCACTAGCAGGGAGGATAATGATGGGGATTCTCTAAGTGTTACAGAGGAATTCATCGACGATTTCGATGACTTCTATGGGACCCAAGATTTCGGCTACACTGAGGACCAATACACCGTCTTCCCTGAAGTCAATTTCGAAACGTTCACTGTGAATGAGACGGAAGCTAGCTTCGACATACCGAAGGAGAAGGTAAACCATCTTACGATTGAACAAAGATATCAATTGTTCTCTGTTTTAAACAAATTTCCCAATTTATTTAAGGAAGGAGCTCCACTGGGGAAGGTGCCAGGTATTTCCCATAAGATAGTAACCTCCAGTGAGACCCCTCTGAGGACCAGACAGTGGCGTCTACCGGAACATGCGAGGACCACAATAAGGGAAGAGTGTGATAAGATGCTTACTGGTGGCATCATCGAGCCTTCAAAGTCTCCTTGGTTGTCCCCCGTGGTTCTGGTCAGGAAAAAGGATGGGCAGGTAAGGTTCTGTATTGACTTTAGGAACCTGAACAAAGTAACGATTGGGGATGCATATCCAATGCCCCGTATAGACCAGACCATTGATGAACTCCATAACACTGAGTGGTTCACTGCCCTTGATGCCCGCTCTGCTTACTGGACAGTGGAAGTAGATCCAGAGGATAGGCCTAAAACGGCATTTTCAGATGGCCACCGACTTTTCCAGTTTGCCAGGCTTCCTTTTGGACTCGCCACGGCCCCATCCACCTTCCAGAGGGCCATCAACACGGTATTGGCTCCAGTCTTGGGGAGGCATGTGCTAGCATACCTGGATGACGTGGTGGTTTACTCCCGTTCGTTTGATGAACATCTCGAGCATCTGGAAGAAACTTTAGACCTGCTCAGTAAGGCTGGCTTCTGCCTAAATGTCGGTAAGTCCTCCTTTGCCACTCATGAGTTTAGATTCCTGGGATATCTCATAACCCAGGAAGGGATACAGCCAGACCCCGCAAAGGTAGAGGCCATTAAGACCATGAGGCCCCCTCAGAATGTGAAAGGAGTCAGACAGTTTTTGGGCTGTACAGGATTTTTCAGAAAGCATATCCCAAATTATGCCATGATAGCCGCCCCACTCACCTCTTTAACCAGGAAGGGAAGGTCATTTCGATGGAAAGAAGAGCATCAGCAGGCATTTGAGGAGCTGCAGCGACGGCTGATGTCGGCACCAGTCCTCCGGAAACCCGACTTTAACCGTCCCTTTGAGGTGCATTCCGATGCGTCACAGGTAGCCATCGGAGCATGTCTTATGCAGCGAGATGGGGAAGGGGTCCCTCATGCTGTTGCCTACTTTTCACGGAAGCTTAGGGAGGTAGAAAGGAGATATCCAGTGATTGATATTGAGGCCCTGGCAGTTGTCGAAGCTGTCAGAAACTTTGATCCATATCTTTATGGCAAGGCATTTGTGATTTATACTGACCACCGGCCTCTAGTATATGTATTTAAACAGGTCACTAAATCAATCAGGATGACAAGATGGTCCCACGAACTCTCCTTCTACCAGTACGAACTTCGGTACAAACCAGGTGCTTCCCATCATGTACCTGACCTCCTAAGCAGAGCAGTAGCGGCAACATCCCTTGTCATGGACGCCCAGAAGATTGCCGAAGAGCAACAGAAGGACCCCCTATGGACTGAGATTATCCAATACCTTCAGGAACAAAGACTGCCCCGACGAAGAACCCCCTTTCCGTTAGAAGAATTCGAGGTAAGCGATGGCCTTTTATACCATTTACGTCACCTTCCAGACCGTGTGATCCAGCAGCTAGTGATCCCTCGCACCATGAGGGATGAAGCAATAAGATCGGTGCACAGCGAACCAACAGCAGCCCACCCTGGAGTCTACAGGACTTACACACGTCTGAGAGACCAGTATTATTTTCCTCAGATGTTGCTGGGCGTCAAGAAGTTCGTGGCGGCATGCCCCCAATGTCAACGGCGAAAAGGAGTTGCGGTGCGAAGGGCTAAATTAAGTTCAGCCCCAGAGGTGACACAGGTTATGGAGAGGGTGTCGGCAGATCTTCTAGATTTGCAAGGATCTCTGAACGGTTACCGCTACGTTCTGGTCATCGTAGAACATCTTACCAGGTATTTGCAGTTGATACCTTTGAAGAACAAGGATGCAGAAACAGTGGCTAATGCATTTGTGGAGAAATATGTGACTCTTTTTGGACCTCCTAATATTTTAGTAACGGATTCTGGGGGTGAATTTAAAAACCGTCTATTTTCCCAGGTATGTGAAATGTTGAAGATAAAGTTGGGATATACCACGGCTTTCCACCCACAGGCTAATGGTATGGTAGAAAGGAGTAACAGGGTTATAAAGGATGCCCTGGCTACCCTGGTGGGAGACCACCCGGACGAATGGGATGAGCTCCTTCCGTACGTCCGTCTCGCCCTGAACACGGCGGTACACAGGAGTACCGGACAGCCGCCGTTGTACCTCATGATAGGGAAGGATGGTTATTTCCCTGTAGGGCTGACGAACCGGCAGGAGATTGATGAGGGATCAGCTCAACGGTTCCGCGAAAGGCTCAAGGAGGCTCGAGCGGTTGCAGTGGAAACGGCCCGTCGCGCACAGTCGATATGGGCCGAGGGCTACAACCGGAGAGTGCGGCAGAAGTTCACACCAGCAGAGGGTGATCTTGTCCTTGTCAGAGAGTACGCCCGCCGGACAGGGGTGGCAGGCCGAGCTCTTGGTTCCCGGTGGAGTGGCCCTCTGCGGGTGAAGAAGCAGGTAGGCCCTGTCACCTTCATCTGCCAGTCAACGCAGCCGCCTTACCGAGAGAAGGGTTACCACTGTAACCAGATGAAGCGTTACGTGGTGCAAGAGGAGCTCGAGTTCTTCCCTGAGGGTGATATGGACGATGGAACCGAGGATCCCGGTGTCCCTGGTACGAGTAACCGGGAGTAAGCGCGTCCACAGCATGATGTAGGTATTGACCTTCTTTGGTGGAGCTGATTGAGGAAGGGCTAACTGTTTCGCCGTGTAGAAATTTAGAGTGGGTTATCCCTGTCTCGATTTCTTTTGATGGCTCATTTTACTTTGGTTTTAATTTTAAGGTTAATTTTAAGTTTGATGTTTTAGGTTTGGGTATTTTGATGTTGGGTTCAGCCAGTTTTTAGTTTTATCTGTTTTTGTATTTTGATAATTTATTTTTTTAATATTGGCTGATTTTTATGAAAGGTCGTGGTTCTCTCCCCTTTCCATATTTTTATAAATTCGTCTTTTGCCTGGATGGTGATTTTTATCTATGCTCTGCAGTAACACCCCTTTTTATTTTTGCAGTTAATGTGTTTAGCCCACAGGCCTTGGCAATGCGGCCTGTGAACTTCGAGGGGGAGGAGTTGTAGTGATGTGCTTCGCCCCAGCCATCCCTCCAGGACCAATGCACGAGTGTCCCCTTTGTCGCCACGAGGGGGAAGCGGCGCCAAGAGATGGCGTTGCCCTGGAGGGCCTACTACTCGCTCCCTCCCTGGAAGGAGGGCCTACCACATGCTCCCTCCCTGGAAAGAAGGGCATAAAACCCCCTGCGAGGCGTTATTCGGCAGCAGACAGCCTCTTGCAGATGAGCCCATAGCTCGGCAACGCACTGCTCACAACGTGTGCCCTTTTGGCACTTGTTGTTTTTTTTCTCTTTTTATTGCCAATTTTATTGTGTTTTAAGGGTTGCGGCCATAGACAAATTCATGGCCAGGCCAAAGAAAAGTTTTTGAATATGCAAGGAGGAGAGACCTTTTGTGTTAATATATTTATATAATAATAAACTATGATCGGAACTTTTATATTTTTCAAGTCCCTTTTTTTTTTTGGAAAACACTGAAATAAGAATGTTTGCCTGACTCTAGCCACGCCTGCTCGGCAATGTCCTGTGTAGGAACTCTTTCTTTCTACATACAAACTGACATACACTCATACACATACATAACATACATTTTACACGTCTTCGACTGTCTCGCACATACACGGGTGCTGATCCCTTATCAGCTGGTGGCAGCCTACCCCTACACAGGACGAGATTCACGTTACCATGGATTCAATCGGGATTTTACTTTGGGGCAAGGGAATGTCTCGGGGAATCACTACAAGCCTTCACAGACTGAGAATAGGCTATCCTTGTGCATGGCAAATCATACCCACCATTAGGCACGATGAGCGATGCTGTGATCATTGTGGCATGCTGGACGCCAAATTAGTGCACTACCTGATGGAGTGCGAGCACACTTGCTTCCTCAGGCAGGGGCCAGAGACGACAGCTGCTGGGCTGGTTAGATGGCTATGGTTGTCGTTTGCCCCTGCCAACTGGAGCACCTACAGGCAATCCAACTGCCACGGTAAACATTCAGTTATGATGATCAGATGAGTCAGCACTTATAGCTGACAGATGTATCTGCCTCCAAGAAGGGCAATTGTTCCACTGCAAGACTTGTACAGTCTACTTCAAAGAAGGTTACCCACATACATAGTGGGTGACCTCAATGCCAACGACCCAATGCTAAACAACAGAGCAGACAACCAGGTTAGCAATGCTATTGCTAGAATGGTTGCAGATGGGGATCTAATCCACACTGGACCAGACTTTCCTACCTTCATCACAGGGAACACGGCAAGCACTCCAGATATTGCACTCTGCAACAATGAAGCCCACCACAACATGATGGAACCAGGCCCTGCAACCACCAGTGATCACCTGCCCATCAATCTCAAGATAACATCCAACTCAATACTGAAGTCTAACCTCTAGCAGATACAACTTGAAATGGCTAATTGGGAAAGAATCAAGGAACAGCTCCAGTCAAAGCCTGCAGCCAACTTGAGGACTGCAACATTGGAAGAGATAGATGACGAAGTCCGAAAGTGGTACAGCGATGTTGAAGCTGCACTCGAGCAACATGTACCCGAGACCAACTACTATACAGGACTGTCCCCCATCCAAAGCTGACATAAGACTGATAAATTTACAGTTGAGTCACCTGCAGCACTATGCAGGAAATCATGGATGAACACAAGACCTGCAAGTAAGATACAGAACAGTGCAAAGTGAACTCTCACAGAAATAGAAGAAAGCAGCAAACGATAAGTGGGAAGACCTTGTCAAGAAAGTGGAATGGAATTGAAAAGACCCACAGTCATGCTGGACAGGAATCAAGAAGCTGATGGGAAGAAAGGAAAGCAGGAGCAGCTATCTCCTCAACAAACAGGATCAGAAGATCTATGAAGAAGAAGAAAAAGAAATCCTGTTCAGAAATTACTGGAGAAATTGCTTCAGAATTACCGAAGAAGAAGAAGAGAACTTTGACAATGATTTCGAGGAGTCCATCATTGAGGAAATAGGAAGACACATCGACCTCCTGTCTCCAAAAGCTGCTGCTGATTTCGCAAGACTAGCCCACCGACCCACTAATGGCCCAGAGACGTCAAATTAACACTATTCAAAGTTTTAAGAACAGAACTGCTCCAAGCAAAATCAGATTCAAGAAAACAAACCTGCAAAATCTTCTAAATAAGATGTTGCTGAAACTGGCAAACATATAAAGAAGTAAGAATCATGATGATACCGAAAGCCGGGAAAAATCCAAGAAAAGTAGAGAAATACAGACCTCTAGTGGAATTTCCAGGCAAAATTTTTGAGAAAGTTGTTAACAAACGATTGCACAATCACCTAGAGTTAAATGATCTGCAAAATTCCAGGCAACATGGCTTCAGACCAAGCAGAGAAACATCATCAGCCATTGCAATCATATATGAAGAAATTGCTAATGCCATGAGCAGATAGAACCAAGTGATTATGGTTCTGAGAGATGTGGCCAAAGCCTTCGACAAAAAATGGCACACAGGCCTGAAACTTAATTCATCAGGATGAACCTCCCGACGCCCTTAAACCAAGATATTATGCGACTTTCTTGAAGATAGAAGTGCAAGAATAGTCATCGGCAATACTGTCGGTGAAGCAATTCCCCTCAGCAGTGGAGTCTCACGGGGAAGCTGCATCTCACCGACACTTCACAATTTATACAGTAGATCTGCCTGAGCCATCACATGGCAGCAGTAACTATATGTATGCCAATAACGTCACCCAGATCATCAAGTGCGAAGGGAAGTCAATCGAGATGATGGCACTCAGAACTGCCAGAGCCATAGAGACCATCAATCGATTCGAAAGACAGTGGAAAATCTCGACCAATATTCCTGTGGCAAAATTCAGGACTGCAGATCTGACTGTGGACGAGGAAGCCGTCGACTTCTGTGACAAAGGAAATATACTAGGGCTAACATTTAGCAAATGAGGAATTCTCCCTCACATAAATGAAAGAGCACAAAAAGCAAAACATCAGCTGGGCCAGATCAGAAGGTTTCACACTCTAAGTCCAGAAACCAAGCTCTTCATTTATAAAGCCCTAGTGCAGCCCATGATGGAATACCTGTCAGTGCCTAACCACACCATTTCATGAAGGCAGATGATGAAGCTACAGACTATTCAGAACCAAGCAGGCAAATGGATTCTAAATATCCGTTTTTCCGAAGTAGTCAACGCACAAGAGATCCATGCAAGACTAAGGATCGAGGCGATCAACAAGAGACTCCACTAGCAAGCCAGAAGAAGATGGAGAAGAATCCAAGATGAGGATGAGGAGCTCTACAATCGCCTCATCGTTCGTCCAGAAGGCACACATGCCTGGTGGCCCAAAAGTGTCACCAGAATCAATGGCATTGAAGAAGTTGAGGCAATATTCACGGTATCAGGCACAGGAGACCGATGAATCTGTAAAGAGGCAACAACCAAGAGGAGAAGACTAAGAAGACGCCTAGAAGTCAAGACTGAAGAAATAACAGAAGAGGACCTGCATCAAGATCAAGACTTTCAAGATTTTTAACAATTTTAACCCAGACCACAAGCTAACCCACAAGGCTCTACTTCAATGTCAAGCATGGCACATCATGCATAGCAATGACAGATGACGGGCGAGGTCGGCGAAGTTCAGCGTGGGCAGAGTTTCAGAATAAAATAAAATAATAAATAAATAATAATAATAATAGTAATAAAAATCTAATGAATAGCATGCTAGGTGTTCTGGCATCTGGCTGCCTCCCGAGGGGTTGACCCGGGGCTTTGTTCAGCTACTAAGGGCGCACATGCATGTTATTCCTCTCACTTCTTTCCCTTGGTACTATAAACTTTATCCTTTCTTCAGCTTTCTCAGCTTTCCTTGTATCACTTGGTCTCGCAAATTTCATTTCCACTCTCCCTCCAGCTCCCTTCATCACTTCCTCTTCAGTTTACATACTGTTGACTCGTGGCTTTGTTTGGCTGCCAAGGGCGCAACTGCACTCTATCCTCCAACTTCCTTCTCCTGGCAGACCTAAAATAAAAAGCTAATACTCTCTTCACTGTGCTTAACTTTCTAACTCTCATTTTATCTCCTCCCAAGTTTTATTTTCACTATCTCTCCAGCTCCTTTAACCACTTCCTCTTCCGCTTTTCACCCTTAAAAACAAAAATAAATAAAATAAAATATA
This sequence comes from Penaeus japonicus, assembly GCF_977035675.1. NCBI lineage: Eukaryota > Metazoa > Arthropoda > Malacostraca > Decapoda > Penaeidae > Penaeus > Penaeus japonicus. The sequence goes on from NW_028234439.1 coordinate 6,863,303, forward strand.
TATATATATATATATATATATATATATAATATGTTAAGATTGAATAAATAAGATAGATCATCCTTACCCCAACCCCAACCTACAATATCCAGACCCCTTCCTCCGCAACCTCTTCATCTTACTCAACCTCAAGACTACAAGCAGTCTACAATCAACCAATCAAGATTTCGTCACCACCTTCCGACCTGCCACGTCTCCCTGAGTTTCGAGTAGACATGATGAAAACTATACAATGCAGAGAGGGAGTTTCGTCCTCCCATTACTATAACTACTACTTTCCTTCACTTCCATAACTATTTCTTCACCTCAACTCTTCATCAGACTTATCTGTCCCACTTCCACTTCGGTGGAGGTTCCAGCAGCAGCAGCGGAAGCTCACGGAGCGCGAATTGAAACAGCGGCAGCTTCAACGAGAATGGAAGGAGCGGTTGTTGGAGGGGTCA
>NW_028234439.1:6873745-6883745 GCF_977035675.1 Penaeus japonicus
AACCCGATATATATGTATCTAAATCAAACACAACAAAATCAATCAAAATATATATATACACCATAACAATTCTACCTAAATTATGTCAACAAACAAACACTCAAACTACATCACACTACAAAAAATCCAACACTTAACACACACACAAAAACACACTAACACACTATACTCACACAAACAACAAACAAGATAAACTGAATATATAACTAGGTGCACACATGCCCTTTTTTTTATAACACCAATCTGTAGCATATTGAACTCAAGAAAGGGAAATGTGCTGTCAAATATATATACCTTACAGCGAAAGCGTTTATCCATGTCGTCATCAAACGACCAGTCTACATCGATTCCAAAGGAGTAGACGGTACAGTTCCCAGGCCTGAAATTGTACCTCTCGTCCATACACATCCACTTTTCATTCAGTATAAGTGGCTTCTCCTTTCTCGCTGTTCCTCCAACCATTACCTTTGGGTATAATATGTGGGAAGTTTCCGATTATAGTTCATTTTGAAAAAGGATACTTTACAAATGAGTGAATGAAAATGAAAGAGAGATATAATGAGAAAGGAAAGCAAGCGTAAGATACAGAGAGAAAAAAAGTTTAAGGAATACTTACGGGTGTGTCACATGTCAATGTTGGGTTCTCCATATACCTGTAAATTTCCTCTACATCTGCTGGTTTTTGTATACTGCAAATTTTGTCTGAAAAGAAAGCATAAAAAAGAAGAAGAAGAAGAAAAAAAATAATATCGTTAAACAGTTAACGAGTCAACATTTTCAGGTGTTAATGATTTACATGAGGCTGATGTTTTTTTGTTTTCTCTCTCTCTCTCTCTCTCTCTCTCTCTCTCTCTCTCTCTCTCTCTCTCTCTCTCTCTATCTATCTATCTCTCTCTCTCTCACTCCCTCCTCTTCTCTCCTCCATCTCTCCGCCTTTCTTCTCTCTCTCTCTCCCGCTCCCATATTCCTCCCATCTTCTCTCCACTCTCTCCATCGCTCACCTCATCTCCAATATCTCCTCTCTCTCATTCTGCTCTCTCTCTCTCTCTCTCTCTCTCTCTCTCTCTCTCTCTCTCTCTCTCTCTCTCTCTCTCTCTCTTCTTTCTTTACAACCTAATTACGTCAACCAACGTTCCTCCTTACCTTGACCGTTTATTTCCAACGTCTCAGGTTCCTCCTGATGATTACTATATAGTCGTGCCCGCTCAAGTTTTACCACGACCGATGGCATAGACATTCTAGAAATAGAAGGCGGTTCGACTGAAGGCTCCTACCTTCCTCAGTGGGAAGATTTGCGCTTTACTCTTTCAGGTAGACAACATATATAGGCAGATATTTTGTCTTATCGTTTTGTCGTATATCAGACTTAACATTACTTGGTATTATGGTTATTAGTGTTATTACTATATCATTACTCCCGTTCTGAATATTTCATTTTTATCTTTATTGTGATTTTTATTTTTTACTTCACTAATGTTAAAACAATAAATTTCCTGATGGTAATAATAAGAACGCTGACGATAATAAAAATCATAAAAACATGGAGTGTTATTGTTGTCTTCATCATGATTATCATCAATATATTGCAATGGTACAATAGACAGGATATGTTATTGATATTTCTATTTCTTACCCTTATGCTTCATCATCATTATCAGTATTACTATTATCATTATTATCATCATTACCATAATTAGCATTACTCCTGCTGCTGTTATTATCATCATATTCGTTACTACTATCATTATTGATATCATCATTATCGCTAAATCATTATTACTATTATCATTAATGTATATATTCGTTCTTGTCATCCATATCATTATCATTTCTATAATGGTATTCAAAACGTCTAAAATTATCATTATCATTATCATCATCATTATCCTCATCAATTGTATCACTATTATTAATATTACTATCATAATAATAATCATCATTGATAGCATTACCATTATATTTCCATTATCAGTATCGTTACTATTATTGTTATTTAATAATAATGACAATGTGTTCTTGTTATCATTATTATTATTGTTATTGCCATTGTTACTATCATCATTTTTTTACATAATCATTATCATTATTATTATTGGTATCCTTATTATTCATTACCATTTAATTTATTTTCATTATCAACATCATATTCTTGATATCGTTATTATTACTATCGTCATTAGCATTTTCATTATCATCATTATGATAATGATTATCATTACTGTTGTTATCATTATCCTAATCCTTACTACCATTGCTATAATAATAATGATGATGTAATGATGATAATGATAATGATGTCAGTAATGATAATGATGATAAGATTAATAACAATGATAATGATAACAATAATATTAATAATAGTAATGATGATATTAATGATGGGAATATCAATATCAATAATTATAAAAATGATGATAATAATGATAATGACAATGATAAGAAGTAAAGACAACAATAATGATGAAAATTATAATGGTAAAAAAAATTGTTGTTGTCATAATCCTTATCATATTCGTCTATCATTATCATTATCCTTTTCATGGCGATGATAATTATGAAAATTATAATAACAATGATACGATAAAAATACTGACGACAGCCTCATTAATGAGGGTTAAGAAAATGGCAATAAAACATATAACGATAATGAAAATAACAAGAACGTTAAGATAAAACTCTAATTGTATTACCTGAGGAGGTTTGCTATCATTAAAGCTACTCCAGTCGCAGCCAGTATATTTCGATGTCTTTGCTTCATGTTGAACCTCTGGAAAGAATGATTTACAATTTACAGGAGCATCAAACTGACGAAACTTTTTCAACAACAATTTTGCTTAACACTAGATTGTGAATAAAGAATGCTATACTAAAGAAAGCATTAAATGTGTACATTGCTACATATCACTCAAGTATATGTGTGTCCGTATGGTCTAGCTTCATGAAAAGTACGTATACAGATGTATATATGCACACATACACACACACACACACGCACAGACACACACACACACACACACACGCAGACACACACACACACACACACACACACACACACACACACAGACATATATATATATATATATATATATATATATATATATATATATATATATATATATTTATTATTTATTTTATATATATATATATATATATATATACATACATATATATATATATATATATATATATATATATATAATTCATGGTAATTTTCTTTCATGAAATCTACACGTATTTTATGTTCATCTGTAAATTTCGTTTCTTTGGTGACTGGCTGTAGATCCTCAATAGTCTCTTCTTCTGACACAATCCCAGAAAAGACTTCAGCAGTTTCCACAATCTCTTGTGACTAGTTGTGACCCCGCATGAGGTGTCTTCTTGCTGTGTGTCATATATCCTGTAACAGATGAAGCACAAGTGCCGGTTCCTTTTCCGGCAACAATGTCAATGTTAACAACTGTTTCAGTAACAACTTCGTTGTTCTAATCTCTTGATTGTGTCACACATTTGAAACCATTATTAATAATCTTATAATTCAATACAATAATTCTGAAAACTTCTAAAACTATTACCAAAATTACAATCATTATCATTTCTGTTATCATTATCATCATTATTACTGTCATTATTGTTTTCATCATTATCGTTATTTGTATTACTACTACTAAAGTTCTGTTACCTATGAATAAATAATAATTGCATCATATTCTTACATGATATCCAAGACAAGCATATGCTAAAAAAAAATCATCTGTCATAAAGTGTTTCTAATGCTTTCAAAAGAAATCAATGAAATGAAATGCTTGATGGAAGGACCGAAATGGTTGGATGAGCAGATAATGCCTGTTGCCTTTCATCAAATGTTAATGACATTTTTAAGGCTAAAGCTCAAGAACTTCATTCTGGATAATTGCGAGACGTGTCTGAAAATTGTAGAACGACAACCAATGAATACTTTTTTATTCCTTAAGCAATTATTATTATTATTATTATTATTTAATCGCGATTACTCTATGAAAATTCATGGGAAATGTATGAAGAAAATACACATATATACCTTGCTTCTTACGCTGTGTCTGTGGCATTCAGCAAATTAGTTTGTGTTCATACCCATGTTTTTTACTGTAGTATTTGCTAAAGTTGAGAGATTCGCGAACATTTACGGCCCGATGCGACTACGTAGTGAATTATGGTAATTTTGATACAACTAAATACGTAGCAAGGAGGGAGATTATAAAGCATTAATAATAAAATAAAAATATAACCGATGCAAAAAAAATACTCGAAAATTATCCATTGTATATTGTGGGTAGATGTGATTAAACAACTTTCCTTATTTTTTTTTATCGCATTATATTATATTTCTTGTAAACTGCTCTTCCTATTGTGCAAATCTTAAAAAAAAATATATCTATCTGCCTTTCTTCCATATTGGCAACCTATATTCATAAATGGATTGCATAACCATGAGTGCGTAACATGAACTGTTAGCTGCAAAACAAGGCCATTACGCTACTATACAGTCATCCTACCTTTATCATCGTACATCCCCATCTTATACACCTCCCTCCCCCCCCCCCCCCCCCCCCCCCCCCCCCCCGCCCCCCTCCCCCCCCCCCCCCGCGCACCCCCCACCCCCATCCCCTACCCCCCCCCCGCCCCCCCACCGTCTCCCCCCCCCCCCTCCCAGATAGCCTACTACCCCCATCCCCCTCCCCCCCCCCCCCCCCACCCCCACACACACACACACACGCACACATAAACCGTAGTCTCTTTAGCATTCTCCCTCGGCTACGTAATTTTATGCATCTGTATGAACAAACATCAAAGACATAATCATATGATGAAAAAATAAAATCGTATAAATTTATTTGTGCGTACTTTGATGTATTTATATGAAATATATACATTTTAGCCGCCGTTTATTCCCGTACGAGAAGTAACAAGTCCGCACTGCGAATAATATTTCTATTCTATATTGCTGCACTCGGCAGCAATGAATTAGAAATTCAAGTCACAAATCAGGTTACCGAGGTTATATCTATGTGAGAAAGATGGTAGAATGCAGTAACGCATTTAAAATAGAAATATAAATTTTGCCTCCATAACCGACACATCAGAGTGACAATCCCGGCTACTAAGCCAATAGACCACGCGTCCCTCTAAAAGTCTCAGTCAAGGAGGTAAAATTTGTATTTCTATATTAAATGCAATACTGCATTCTACCATCCTTCTCACTTAGATATAACCTCGGTAACCCGATTTGTGACTTGAGTGCCCACGAGAATTGTCTGTAATACCTCGCTATCACTGCTCTGCTAAGAGAATATAGGCAATTTCCATGATGGTTGTAAGGCATCTGGTTAGACAATTCTTTTCGTGGGTCGCATGGTCTATTGGGTTAGTAGCCGGAATTGTTACTCTGACGACCCGGGATCGAGTCTCGGTCAGGGAGGCAAAATTTATATTTCTATTTCAAATGCGTTACTGCATTCTACCATCTTTCTCACACACACACACACACATATATATCATAGTATACGTATGCATGTATGTATATATATATGTATGTGTATATATGATATATATATATATATATGTATATACATATATATGTATATATAATATATATATATTTATATATACATATATACACACATACACACACACACACACACATACACACATATATATATACATATATATATATATATATATATATATATATATATATATATGTATATGTATATATTATATATATATATATATATATATGTATATATATATATTTATTTATATATACATATATACACATACGCACACACACACACACACACATACACACATACATATATATATATATATATATATATATATATATATATATATATGTATATATATATAGAGAGAGAGAGTGAGAATTCAAATTCACATACTTTATTTCATTTACTACAATGGTTATTTGCGTGTATATCATTTATATTATCTTATAACAGAGATAATATAAAGTACAAATGTAACCCATAAAGACAACCTATTAGCATCAGAAGGACTGAAATACCGTGTTTGGATTGATGTTCACAAGCTTGATTCCACTGATAATTCAGAGGCTCTTTCAATTTGTTTTTAAATGCACTTTAAAAATATTTTAAAGATGAATTATGGTCTCGTAATTTTTCTTTATATATATATATATAGATATATATATATATATATATATATATATATATATATATATGTATATATATATATATATATATACATATATGTATATATATATATATATATATATATATATATAAATATATATGTATGTATGTATATATATATATATACATATACTATATATATATATATATATATATATATATATATATATATATAATATATATATATATATATATATATATATATATATAAATGATTTTTTTTTCTCTTTTTTTTGTCATCTTCTGGATATTTTTATAGATTAGTATATTTGTGTTATAATTGTATTTTTGTCGGCCTTTTAACTATTATAGGGTTTTTTTTTTTTTTATGTGGGGGGATGGTGTTATGTGGTTGAAATTTATAGACATTTGCTATTGTTGCATTTGCGGCAAAGTCTTTTTTTGTGTGTTTTGTTTGTTGAACCTCAGATGTTATCACTTCCGTGATTTCTTAGTTTATGGAAAAGAATTTTACGGATAACACTGTCAAAGGCCTTCTACAAATCATATGGAGTGAGCAAGTTTATTTGGTTATTGTCTATGTTGCTATAAATTTTATTTGTATTTTTTTAGTAATGCTGTTTCGGTTGATAGCTTACTTCTAAATCCATGTTGCGTGTTAGATAGAAGTTTATTAGCTTCCAGGAATGTTGTTAATTGATTTGCTACTATTTTCTCAAGAACTTTGGATATTACACAGAGAGATAGAGAGACGGGGGAGGGAGGGCGCACGTACGTCGCAGTAGCTCCGTATTACTTAGCTATATTTGCGACACAACGCGTCCTACAGTCTCAATTTTTTAATAGCTGGTGTATAAACATACGCACTATAGCTAAATAAGGTTTATACCTTATAATCTCTCTCTACACACTAAATACTACTGAAAATATAGTATTAGAGACACACGCCCTGATTTGAACTAGCGCGTGCGCGAGCAGACGTTTGAGGAATCACCGATAAGGACCTGACCGCGGTTATCAACGCCTTGACCATTGTCAACCCTTTTCCTCTGTCTCTTTGTTTGTTTATTTTTTCTCTCCCACTTCTCTCACTTGGTGTATGTAACAGCTCTCGGGGAATCTGCAAGGAGAACTCAGCCTTGGGTGAAATAACACCGTCCAGCCTCCCAGAGTATGCCATACACCCCCTCCTAAAACACCGTACAGCCGAGTTATCTCCCCCCCTAGAGCGCCTAATTGCAGCGTCGCTCACCTCAACCAACTATCAAAAATGGCCACTGTAGCCCGTTGCTGTGCTTGTACTACACGAAACTGCTCCAATTGCATATGTACAAGAAGTGGAAGGTATTGCACATCGTGCAGAGCTGGGCAACAATGCCAAAACAGATCCCAACCAGCCAGAGTGCGAACAGAAGCAGAGACAGATAGCATAGTAGGATCTCAAATGAATAATACAGGGCACGAATCTCAGCAACCGGTAATCACTCAGGTGGAAGGAAACTCTTCTCTGACCCGATACTGGCGAAATATGTCAATTGAAGATGCAACATTGCTAACGGAAAACATATACAAGAAAATAGTTACTTTTCTTTTCTCCCCAAGCAATCTATTCGACATTCCAAGATGCAACGCAACTCGCGAAGAAAGACCTAATTAAGGAATCGAATTCTTAATTAAAGAGTACACAAACGGCAGCTTCCTCCAACCGATTGCTCTGTGTAAAAAATAATCGCTATTCTACCTCATCTCATATCCAAAGAACACATACAAAATCCAAGACCGCAGATGATGTAAAGGCTATGAAAAGGAGGAAGGAGCGATGGAAAGTAGGAGATGTTACTGGACTCCTGAAAGAGGCAAAAAACCTACAGGAAAGACACAGAAAAGAAAAAAACAATTGCAACAAGAAAAGAGATGGACAAATCAAGGAAATTTGCCAGTCTAATGAAACAAGGCAAAGTGACAAAGGCAGTAAGGGTCTAACATCAAATGACACAACTGGACATTACCCTTAAATGAAAACACCCGTCGCTTGCTCAATGAAAAGCACCCGCCTGCAAAGGAAGCGGCGGCGGAACGATGGTTCGTGGAGAGTATAATCCCCCACCTCCGGAGATCTTTGAGCGAATTACCGGCGAAAAGATAAGAAACACATGCATTGCACACACATGGTGCAGCTGGACCTTCTGGACTCGACGCAAAGGCATGGAAAACCATCCTGAGCAGCAGCAAGTTTGGGACAGCTGCAAATACCTTTGCAAAGCCATTGCATCTCTTGCTAGAAAACTTGCAACAGAAAACTTATTGTGCAACGACCTGGATGCCTTCACAGCTTGTCGTTTAATTGCCCTCGACAAGAAGCCCGGATGCCGCCCCATTGGCATTAGCGAAATGGAGAAGTCTTGCGACGAATCATCGGCAAGGCAATCATGCGAGAAACGTTGTCGAGACGACGTTAGACAAGCCGTGGGAAATTTACAGGTGTGTGCAGGTCAACAGGCAGGGTGTGAGGCAGCAATCCACGCCATGAGAAACATCTATGAAGAGTCCGGATTGTCAGGCCGTACTCATGGTGATGCTACAAATGCCTTCAACAACATCAACCGAAGGCAACAATCCACAATATAGAGGTCAAATGCCCAAGCCTCGCACAAAACATTAAGAACACCCACAACAACCCAGCAGAGCTCCACATATTCGACAATAGAACAAATACCTATGAGATGATAGCTTCAGCCGAGGGCACAACACAAGGCGACCCAATTGGCCATGGCGATGTACGCCATCGGTCTCCTCAGGCTACAAACAATAATTGACCACACAACAACGAAAAAAATATAAAGCCCAAAAAAAATAAGTTGCTTATGCCGACGACCTGACCGGAGCAGGGAAAATTGAGAACATAAGGAAGTGGTGGAATCTCATTGAGACACATGGCCCTCCACAAGGATATTTTCCGAACGCCGCCAATCGGTTTTAATTGTAAAACCGGAATATCTCGGACAAGCCAGAGAAGCCTTCCGAGAAACAAACGTGATCATAAAGGCCGGCGGTGAAAAACACCTTGGGGCAGTTCTTGGCGCAACAGCAGCCAGTGAAGAATACGTAATAAGGCAAGTGGATGAAATGGAGAAGGGAAGTGATAGAGCTGGCAGAAATCGCAAAGAAGGAACCGCACTCGTCATATACCGCCTTCACCTTCGGTATCAAACACAAGTGGAACTTCTTAATGCGAACTATACCTAACATCGAGCCTTTACTTTCACCACTTGAGGAAGCAATTGTAAAGCACCTGATCCCAGCACTATCAGGTGGAAGAAATCCCACTGCCAACGAAGAGCCATACTCGAACTTCCGCCAAGGCTTGGGGGACTCGGCATAACAAACCCGTGTAAAAATAGCGGACATGGAGTACCAAAACTCTGTCAAGCTCTCAGCCCGCCTAACTCAAGCCATCATAACGCAAGACACATCTACACATACCCAGCCTGATACAACACAACAAAAAACAATCAAAATGGAAATTACAAAAAATAGAGAAGAAAGACAAAGCAGAGGGCACAACTTCAAGAACTAAAAAAAAATACCTCTATAATTACTGAGGATATGAAAAGATAGAATGAGTATGCAGCACGCGAAACCGGCGCCTCTAAACTGGTTGACCAGTCTCGCCCCACATCGAGAAGTCAAAGGGTTTAAGTATTAAACAAACAGGAGTTTGTGGACGCACTTTTGTTTGCCCCCCTCTGAGATATGGTTGGCCAATAGAGGACCTTCACCAGCATCTTGCACATGCGGTTCGGCTTTTTCGACCCCAACCATGCCATGAC
>NW_028234439.1:6888745-6891245 GCF_977035675.1 Penaeus japonicus
TGTACTACACGAAACTGCTCCAATTGCATATGTACAAGAAGTGGAAGGTATTGCACATCGTGCAGAGCTGGGCAACAATGCCAAAACAGATCCCAACCAGCCAGAGTGCGAACAGAAGCAGAGACAGATAGCATAGTAGGATCTCAAATGAATAATACAGGGCACGAATCTCAGCAACCGGTAATCACTCAGGTGGAAGGAAACTCTTCTCTGACCCGATACTGGCGAAATATGTCAATTGAAGATGCAACATTGCTAACGGAAAACATATACAAGAAAATAGTTACTTTCTCCCCAAGCAATCTATTCGACATTCCAAGATGCAACGCAACGAAAGACCTAATTAAGGAAGTCGAATTCTTAATTAAAGAGTACACAAACGGCAGCTTCCTCCAACCGATTGCTCTAAAAATAATCGCTATTCTACCTCATCTCATATGCCAAAGAACACATACAAAATCCAAGACCGCAGATGATGTTAAAGGCTATGAAAAGGAGGATGGAGCGATGGAAAGTAGGAGATGTTACTGGACTCCTGAAAGAGCAAAAAACCTACAGGAAAGACACAAGAAAAACAATTGCAACAAGAAAAGATGGACAAATCAAGGAAATTTGCCAGTCTAATGAAACAAGGCAAAGTGACAAAGGCAGTAAGGTCCTAACATCAAATGACACAACTGGGACATTACCCTTAAATGAAAACACCCGTCGCTTGTCAATGAAAAGCACCCGCCTGCAAAGGAAGCGGCGGCGGGAACGATGTCGTGGAGAGTATAAATCCCCCACCTCGGAGATCTTTGAGCGAATTACCGGCGAAAAGATAAGAACACATGCATTGCACACACATGGTGCAGCTGGACCTTCTGGACTCGACGCAAAGGCATGGAAAACCATCCTGAGCAGCAGCAAGTTTGGGACAGCTGCAAATGACCTTTGCAAAGCCATTGCATCTCTTGCTAGAAAACTTCCAACAGAAAACTGCAACGACCTGATGCCTTCACAGCTTGTCGTTTAATTGCCCTCGACAAGAAGCCCGGATGCGCCCCATTGGCATTGGAGAAGTCTTGCGACGAATCATCGGCAAGGGATTCAAGACCGTTGTCCGAGACGACGTTAGACAAGCCGTGGAAATTTACAGGTGTGGCAGGTCAACAGGCAGGGTGTGAGGCAGCAATCCACGCCATGAGAAACATCTATGAAGAGCCGGATTGTCAGCCGTACTCATGGTGGATGCTACAAATGCCTTCAACAACATCAACCGAAGGCAACAATCCACAATATAGAGGTCAATGCCAAGCCTCGCACAATACACTAAGAACACCTACAACAACCCAGCAGAGCTCCACATATTCGACAATAGAACAAATACCTATGAGATGATAGCTTCAGCCGAGGGCACAACACAAGGCGACCCAATTGCCATGCGATGTACGCCATCGGTCTCCTCAGGCTACAAACAAATAATTGACCACACAAACAAACAAATACAAAGCAAGTTCCTTATGCCGACGACCTGACCGGAGCAGAGAAAATTAAGAACATAAGGAAGTGGTGAATCTCATTGAGACACAAGGCCCTCCACAAGGATATTTTCCGAACGCCGCAAATCGGTTTTAATTGTAAAACCGGAATATCTCGGACAAGCCAGAGAAGCCTTCCGAAAACAAACGTGATCATAAGGCCGCGGTGAAAAACACCTTGGGGCAGTTCTTGGCACAACAGCAGCCAGGGAAGAATACATAATAGGCAAGTGGATGAATGGAGAAGGGAAGTGATAGACTGGCAGAAATCGCAAAGAAGGAACCGCACTCGGCATATACCGCCTTCACCTTCGTATCAAACACAAGTGGAACTTCTTAATGCAACTATACCTAACATCGAGCCTTTACTTTCACCACTTGAGGAAGCAATTGTAAAGCACCTGATCCCAGCACTATCAGTGGAAGAAATCCCACTGCCAACGAGAGAGCCATACTCGAACTTCCGCCAAGGCTGGGGGACTCGGCATAACAAACCCGTGTAAAATAGCGGACATGAGATACCAAAACTCTGTCAAGCTCTCAGCCAGCCTAACTCAAGCCATAATAACGCAAGAAACATATACACAGCCTGAAACAAAGCAACAAAAAACAATCAAAATGGAAATTACAAAAAATAAGAAACAAAAAGCAGAGGCACAACTTCAAGAACAACCTCTATAATTACTGAGGATATGAAAAGAAGAATGAGTATGGCACGCGAAACCGGCGCTCTAACTGGTTGACCAGTCTCCCCATCAAAGTCAAAGGGTTTAGTTTAAACAAACAGGAGTTTGTGGACGCACTTGCCCTGAGATATGGTTGGCCAATAAGGACCTTCACCAGCACTGCACATGCGGTTCGGCTTTCGACCCCAACCATGCCATGACGTGCAAGACGGGAGGCTTCGTTTGCATGCGCCACGACGAGGTGAGGGACGTGACTGCACAAATGCTTGGCGAGGTGTGCCGCGACGTGAGGAT
>NW_028234439.1:6901245-6906245 GCF_977035675.1 Penaeus japonicus
CTGACACTTGGGTTAGCTCCACCCATTTCTCCTGTAGGCGGGTCATCCTCCGCTGAACTAGCAGACCTGATATGTGTTGGCTGTAGTAAGGACACACTTGGTCTTCGCCCTCTCATCCACCCTCACCTGATCTACTATTTGTGCGCCAGTGCTAATCTTGACCATGAGTTCTCTACCCTGGCGGAACAGGTTTTTGCAGAGGAAGTGGAAACGGAAGTAGCAGAGGTAGAGGCAAAACAGGTAGCAACTTCTTCAATCATCATTTCTTGTCATATATATATCATAAGGAGTGATTATCTTGTGGTTATGATATATTATTATTTTCAGTGTCTTTCACAGCAACAGCGCACCAAGTTAGAAGAAAGGACCAAGACATCGATTATGAAGGTTAGTGATAGCTGAAGTCTGATATCCCTTCTACCATTTTCTCAATCTCAATTCCTTCTCAATTCTTAATCTTTCTAAATATTCTGAAATATCAGGGAAACTACTTTTTTTTTTTTTTTTTTTTTTTGACTGGATAGTGTTCGTTCTCCTTTCCCCATCCGCCGTGCTAATCCTCCCACTGACCGTCCCTCTGATCTGACCTCTTTCCCCCGCCCCCCCCCCCCCCTATGTGTCCTACATGGCATTTCAATCTCATCAGACATTTAATATCATACAGAAATTTGCTGTTCATCTGTTCCAGTTGAAGATTTCCTAGAAAGTGTTGAATCCATGATTAGTCAAGGAGAAATGCCTAGAGACAATCCTACTTTCAAAGCTAAATGCATGAATGCAGGAGAAACACGTCTGGAGCTTCCTTCCATGAAAGTACGGAATACATTTAACGCTTTCAAGACCTTATCATCCGAAATGCATAGTTGGGGTTATTTCAACGGTAGTTTTGGAACATTTAAATCCTTCGATGTAAGTCATCATATTCAGATTGCAAGATTTATTCATTTAAAGCCTGCTTCTTTATCCGCAGAAGACATTCAATATTTTATCAATCAATTATGAATCCAGGTATCAAAAAGAGTTAAAAGCATCCCCCTCAACCATGACTCCCGTATCAGATCATTGTTTAACGAACATTGCGTCTCCTCCATGAAGTATATGGTGAAATCACTCCTAGTTGCTTCATTACCTACTTCTGTCCAAGAGTAAGTTTGGGAACCTTGTAAAGATATTGATTTACTTATGTTACCTGTCGAATTTGTCAAGTCAATCAGAGAGAAGGCTCCCACCGCTGTTCACACTTCCTAGGTTAACATGACCAGACAGACAACACACCCTTACGCACCACAAACAAAAACAAACAACCAAATAACAAACCACAACTCAACGTTAACCTGGGCAGACAACATAAGTACACTCAGAGAGAACACCATACCTCTAACCCGCGGTTCTACAACAATGTAGAACCATCAGTCCAGAAACAACACCCCTCATATTTATAACACGTGACATAACACTTACTTTCCTCCATCATCTAAATCGCCTCATGTTCCCCGACATAGCTAACCCTACATCACAAACTGGGCACCAGACCATAATCACCGTTTCAACTGTTCTGCGAAAGTTCATGGTGCCGATACATGTTATTCACCCTCATACTGCCCTTATCATGACACAGGTTCAAACCCATGGGCAGAATGCGTGGTGTTCCCAGATCAGGTGAGACACATGCATAGATTGCTCCAGCAAGGCCAGGCAAACTGCCATTTTTTAGGGAAAAGCCCAAAATATTCTAACCTGGCAACTACAAACACAAGACCGGTAACACATCACTTTGTCTCAATTAGTTGCATTCTTAATGATACCATTCAGCCGCCATTGCTTTCATCTATGTTAAATGACAAAGCTGTATATTTTTTCTTAGACACCGGATCCTCTTGCTCTGTTGTCTCATTAGATACCTTGAAGAATTTTTAATTATGTTTAGATTTGCAACCGAGTCACACCAACATTTCCGGGATAACAGGAGATAAGGTCATAATAAAATCTAATTTGCCCCAGGGTAAACTTAGATTCTACTATGACCTTATCTCCTGTTATCCCGGAAATGTTGGTGTGACTCGGTTGCAAATCTAAACATAATTAAAAATTCTTCAAGGCATCTAATGAGACAACAGAGCATGGGTCATGATTTCTTATACCATACAGGAATTTCCCTCTACCCCCAAAGTAATAGCATTACTTTTAATGGTCAGATTTACCTGTTAAGGTCTATAGATGCGTGGCGAATTTTTCACAGCCATAATGGGAATCTATGAGCTCATACACGACCATATTCACCCCATGTCCACACCTCACTCACCTCCCTCTCCTCCCCGCCATTCACCTCACCTCTTCTCTTGCTGCGTGCCCCATCTCCCCGGTTCCAACAGTACATAAACCTTCACGCTCTAAAACACGTTGACGAATGCGCGAAATCTTGGACTGTAAATGATGATGCCCCAAAATTTATTACTAATGCTACCATTACTATTTAGTCATTTCATGATTTACTGATAGACATACTGCTTTGATATTACCTGATAATATACGGTGCATGTTTTTAATCAGACCCTTGCCCCGTTAACTATTAACGCTGGTATTCCTGTAATATCATATGAATTCAAAGATTACCTATCTACAAATTTAATGTACCTGTTCCCTCCTTTTTTTCGGTCACCATAATATCATCTTCCCCTGATAAGCATGGTTCTGATCATGTTCTAAATCTAAAAATTACATTTTCATGAAGGATATATTTTCAAGAACTTATTTAATGAACTCTCAAGCATACTACCAATCGAGGACCATCCTATCAGAAAAGCAACACTGCTTCAACACTCCATTACCCTCAAGCCTGATGCTAAGCTTTCATACCAAGTTATAAGATCTCTCATTCAAAGCGACAGGCCTAGGGAAATGAGGTTAAAACATTTTTATATATAAATCTTATTCAATTAAGCAATGCACCCTCGGCCTACCCCATCCTCCTTGTTCCAAAGAAAAAAGTCACAGTGCCAGGACCCTTTCCTATTCCTAACCTTAGATTATTGTTGCAAGACATTAGGTCTAATATTTTTTTCAACCAATGACCTTGCTAAAGGGATTCTGCAAGTTCCTATGGCTCCTGAAAGCGTGCCATATACAACTCATATAGGACACTTTCGGCCTTAGCAATTCTCCTCTCACATTTTAGCAGATTAATGTCACTTGTACTATCAGGATTAGTTAATGATCAGGTCCTTGTATTTTAAACATTTTGATTTGCTCATTCACCCCCTCTCTAAACACGAGAATAAATTGCATCAGGTTATCAATAGGCTATCAACTGCAGGATTAACTATTCAGCCTAGCAAATGTCAGTTCTTTAAATCTAGATTAGATTTCTTGGGCCATACCTTATCATCTAAAAGTATTGCTCTTAATGATTCAGAAGTTAAAGCCATTACCGATTTTCCAACAGCTAAGAAACAGAAGGAATATAAATTATTTTTAGGCCTCTCAGGTTTTTACACGCTATTCATTCAAAATTACGGGTCCATAACAAGGATTCTACTTGGCAGTGGACAGACGAGAAAAAAAAAAAAAAGCGCATTTAACACACTTCATGACTACTGAAGGCTCCACTTTTAGCCTTCCCTAATTTCAATTTACCTTTTGTCCTCACCAACGATGCCTCAAATCTCTAGCTCAGAGCAGTACTCCACCAGAAACAGGGCCATTCTGGAAAAATGCAGCTCATTGCTTTTGCAAGTCACCCCTTCAATTCAGTGGAAAAACGCTACCATCCGATGGACCGTGAATTAATATGTATCACGTTCGCCCTCCACTAATCTTGGGATATCAGATAGGAGTGCACACTGATCATTCCCCTTCATGTCCATATCTAAAGGGAAGAACCCTAATGGACGATGCGTGATTGAAATTCCGGCAGAGTTCAGCGTCACCATTGTTTATTTTACCCAAGAAATAAAATGCCGATACGCCGCCACGTGCTCCTCTCCGATGCTCACAACCTGCCCTACTCTAGCTTCTTACCCACCTTTGCCTGCTGCTAGTAAAATTCTCTAACATTGCACTGATCCTGGTGTATACTGCCGCGCCTATTGTTGAGGATATTTCGGAGGACGAGATCCGGCCTGCATATGTTGATTGCCACTGTTCCGACCCCATTCATTCTGTTACTGCCCAGTTTTGGCTACATCAGCTATACTACCTCCCTTGGACCCCTCCCCCTACAGAGGACGAGATCCAGCTAACACAACATAATTATAATCTGTACAGAATGAAAGTCCTCCCACAAGCAGACATGTCTGAGTAAGTCTACTTTGCCTCGATAATAATGGTCTACTTAGCTACAAGTCTCGAGATAGGGCTAGAAGGTTCAAAGCATCACGTAAACTTGTAGTTATTCCTGAATCTCTCAAAGGTCTTATCCTTCCTCTTTTTCATGAATTAAAAGAAGCAACACACTGCGATAAGTATAAGGCATTTCACCTAGCTCAGCAGTGATTCTTTTTCCCACACCTCATTAGCAAGGTTGCTAAGTATGCTCAGTCTTGTAAGCAATATCCATATTACAAGAGAAATACCCTTGACCCAACCCCTGCATTCAATTATGACATTCCAGACTTTCCTTTCCAGAAGGTCTCTTATGTCACATTGTCAGGTTTTCTACCTTCTCGCAATGGAAATCGTCATATTTAGTCTTCATTGATAACTTCACTCATTTTTGTGAACTAGTCCCTATGCCCAACAAATCAGCAAATGTTGGTGCACATGCTTTTCACGACAAGTTCATCGATAGGTTTTGCGATATCATGAATGTAGCTCTTGTTAACCTTACCGTCCACAAAGTAGTGGTATTACAGAAAGGCTCAACTCCTCCATCCTCTCATTAATGAGATCACTTGTTGATGCGACATCTGACACATGGAATGAATCACTCCTGACAATCCAGTCTTGCTTCAATGGTACATTCCATTCTTCCTTAGGTGATAGCCTGCATTTTCATTTATATG
>NW_028234439.1:6911245-6918745 GCF_977035675.1 Penaeus japonicus
GTTCTTAATTCTAAAGTAATTTTTGATTATTTGTCTATTGTAGTTGTATCTATTGCATGTTATTAAAATATGTTTTATTGATAGAGTGGTATTGCACTGCTGGCATTGTGAAGGGAAACTCTTTTCAATATATGGAGTGAGTTTCCCTCCACAAATGCCGAAACTTACTTACTTTTTTGTTGGATTTATTGGCTATCAACCAGCGGCACATGCCAAGGTCATTAAGCCAATGATTCCATTTTATTTTATCAATCTATATAAGGTCATAAAGTTTTGTCTCCTTTAGAAAGGTGATTACTTTACTTATTATTTTTTCATTGTCAGATAGTAGATTGTTTATATTTAATTCTATATTTTTGATTTGTAAATAATTTTTTATATTCTGTCTTTTATTTATGTATTTTTGGCAAAATATCAGGATGTGTGCCACTGATAAATGTCTATCACAGTGTTCACACTGTGGAGGGAATTTCTTTTCGATGCAGGGAGTGAGGTGGGTTATACGTGTGGCATTGACCCGAAGCCGAGCCAATACCACCTCCTCCCTTCTATTTTTCCTGTGGGCTGTGTCCCACATTTCTATTTCATTTTTGACTTTTCTGATTGTGAGGTCGGTCCACTCACTCTGCCACAGGAGATGGATTTTTGCTTTTATAAAAGAGACAAAACACCTGAGATCTGTGCGGACAATGCCAGGCTCCAGATCACCAGTCGACCCGGCTAATTTGTTAGCCTGTTCATTGCCATGGATACCCGAGTGTCCGGGTACCCATATCAGCTTGATTGATTTATTGGCACTATGTAATTTGCGAATGATATTACCCTGTATTTCATTTTTGGTGGTTTCTAAGGATTTAATGGCTTTAATTGAACTTAACGAGTCTGAAAATATGACTATTCTATCGTGGGTCGTCGATAGGGCAAAATCTAAAGCTTTATCTATTGCAAAAAGTTCGGCAAGAAAGATCGATGTATGATTCAGCAATCGAAATCTCAACTGACATTCAGTCGACCATACACCCGCTCCCACACACTCGTCTGTCTTGGACCCGTCGGTATATAAATGAAAAAAGGAAAGATGTTTAATTAGGATCTCTCTGAACCTCTGGCGTACCTCCACCTCCGGCACCGTGGCTTTGGCTGTTGGTAGCCAGTCTAAAACGGTGGAAAAATTGGGTGTCTCCCACGGTGCTATGTTTGACTGAACCAGGGTATCGATGGTAGAGAGATCTATACCGACTTTATCTGTGAGGTCATGGAGTCTATTGCCCAGCGGCTTCCCGCCGCGTTGCTGGGGCCCTAACTGCCGGCGCAAAACATCCCTGTTGGGATGTTGGGGCTGCCTGGCTACCTTCGCGGCATAGGTCAGCGCAAGCTGGCCGCGTCTAAGACGGAGGGGAGGTACTTCCGACTCTACCTCTAGGCGCTCAATGCGAGTGCACTTAAGGGCTCCAAGACAAACGCGTGAACACGCATTCTGCACGACATTCAAACCTTTCAGAGTTGAGCTCGTTGCCGAGCCATACACGATTGACCCATAATCTACTTTAGACCTAATCAGGGATTTATATAACATCAGTGCCGAAACACGGCCTCGCAGGGGTTATATGGGCCTCTTTCCAGGGAGGGAGCATGTGGTAGGCCCTCCTTCCAGGGAGGGAGAAAGTCGTAGGCCCTCCAGGGTAACGCCATCTCTTGGCGCCTCCTCCCCTCGATAAAAAGGGGAAACTCGTGTAATTTACCCTGGAGGGATGGCTGGGGTGAAGCACATCACTACAACTCCTCCCCCTCGAAGTTCACAGGCCTGTGGACTAAACCATTAACTGTAATAAAAGAAATGGGTTTTACTGCCGACCATAGATAAAGATCACCATCCAGGCAAAAGAAATTTGTAAAAATATGAAAAGGGGAGAGAGCCACGACCTTTAATAAAACAAACAGCCAACATTAAAAAAAATAAATTATCAAAAAAAAAGCAATTAAGAAAAAGAAACTAAAAACTGGCTGAACCCATCAAAAATACTTAATCCTAAATCATCAAAAACTTAAAATTAACCTTAAAATTAAAACCAAAGTAAAAAGAGCCAAAAAGAATCAAGACATAAAGGGCGAAACCTCCATGTTAGCCCTTAAAGCACGATCATCTCCACCAAAGAAGGTCAATACCTACATCAGGCAGTTGACCCTGGTTCACTCCCGGTTGCTCACATCGGGGACACTCGGATCCTCGGTTCCATCGCCTTCCTCAGCTTCGGGGAAGAACTCGAGCTCCTCTTACACCACATAACGCTTCATCTGGTTACAGTGGTAACTCTTATCTCGGTAAGGCGGCTGCGTCGACTGGCAGATAAAAGTGACAGGGCCTACCTGCTTCTTCACTCGCAGAAGGCCACTCCACCGGGAACCAAGAGCAACCCCTCGAGCCTCCCTGAGCCCTTCGCGGAACCGTTGAGCTGATCCCTCATCGATCTCCTGCCGGTTCGTCAGCTCTACAGGGAAATAACCATCCTTCCCTATCATGAGGTACAACGGCGGCTGTCCGGTACTCCTGTGTACCGCCGTGTTCAGGGCGAGACGTACGTACGGTAAGAGCTCATCCCATTCGTCCGGGTGTTCTCCTACCAGGGTAGCCAGGGCATCCTTTATAACCCTGTTACTCCTTTCTACCATACCATTAGCCTGTGGATGGAAAGCCGTGGTATATCCCAACTTTATTTTCAACATTTCACATACCTGGGAAAACAGACGGTTTTTAAACTCGCCCCCAGAATCCGTTACTAGAATATTAGGTCCAACAAGCGTCACATATTTCTCCACAAATGCATTAGCCACCGTTTCTGCATCCTTGTTCTTCAAAGGTATCAACTGCAAATACCTGGTAAGATGTTCTACGATGACCAGAATGTAGCGGTAACCATTCAGAGATCCTTGCAAATCTAGATCTGCCGACACCCTCTCCATAACCTGTGTCACCTCTGGGGCTGAACTTAGTTTAGCCCTTTGCACCGCAACTCCTTTTCGCCGTTGACATTGGGGGCATGCTGCCACGAACTTCTTGACGCCCAGCAACATCTGAGGAAAATAATACTGGTCTCTCAGACACGTGTAAGTCCTATAGACTCCAGGGTGGGCTGCTGTTAGTTCACTGTGCACCGATCTTATTGCCTCATCCCTCATGGTGCGAGGGATCACTAGCTGCTGGATCACACGGTCTGGAAGGTGACATAAATGGTACAACAGGCCATTGCTTACCTCAAATTCTTCTAAAGGAAAGGGTGTTCTTTGTCGTGGCAGTCTTTGTTCCTGAAGGTACTGGATAATCTCAGTCCATAGGGGGTCCTTCTGTTGCTCTTCGGCAATCTTTTGGGCGTCCATGACACGAGATGTTGCCGCTACTGCTCTGCTTAGGAGGTCAGGTACATGATGGGAAGCACCTGGTTTGTACCGAAGTTCGTACTGGTAAAAGGAGAGTTCGTGGGACCATCTTGTCATTCTGATTGACTTAGTTACCTGTTTAAATACATATACTAAAGGCCGGTGGTCGGTATAAATCACAAATGATTTACCATAAAGATATGCATCAAAATTTCTGACAGCTTCGACAACTGCCAGAGCCTCAATATCAATCACTGGGTATCTCCTTTCTACCTCCCTAAGCTTTCGTGAAAATAGGCAACAGCATGAGGGACCCCTTCCCAATCTCGCTGCATAAGACATGTGCCGATGGCTACCTGTGATGCATCAGAGTGCACCTCAAAGGGACGGTTAAAGTCTGGTTTCCGGAGGACCGGTGCCGACATCAGCCGTCGCTGCAGCTCTTCAAAGGCCTGCTGATGCTCTTCTTTCCACCGAAATTATCTTCCCTTCCTGGTTAAAGAGGTGAGTGGGGCAGCTATCATTGCATAATTGGGGATATGTTTCCGAAAGAATCCTGTACATCCCAGAAACTGTCTGACTCCTTTCACATTCTGTGGTGGCTTCATTGTTTTAATGGCCTCTACTTTTGCTGGGTCTGGCTGTATCCCTTCCTTGGTTATAAGATAACCCAAGAATTTGAACTCATGAGTGGCAAAAGAGGACTTACCGACATTTAGGCAGAAACCCGCCTTACTGAGCAAGACGAAGGTTTCTTCCAGATGTTCGAGATGTTCTTCAAATGAGCGGGAGTAAACCACCACGTCATCCAGGTATGCTAGCACATGCCTCCCCAAGACTGGAGCCAATACCGTGTTGATGGCCCTCTGGAAGGTGGATGGGGCCGTGGCGAGTCCAAAAGGAAGCCTGGCAAACTGGAAAAGTCGGTGGCCATCTGAAAAAGCCGTTTTATGCCTATCCTCTGGATCTACTTCCACTGTCCAGTAAGCAGAACGGGTATCAAGGGCAGTAAATCACTCAGTGTTATGCAGTTCATCAATGGTCTGGTCTGTACAGGGCATTGGATATGCATCCCCAATCGTTACTTTGTTCAGGTTCCTAAAGTCAATGTAGAACCTTACCTGCCCATCCTTTTTCCTGACCAAAACCACGGGGGACAACCAAGGAGATTTTGAAGGCTCGATGATGCCACCAGTAAGCATCTTATCACACTCTTCCCTTATGGTGGTCCTCGCATGTTCCAGTAGACGCCACTGTCTGGTCCTCAGAGGGGTCTCACTGGAAGTCACTATCCTTTCCCAGTGGAGCTCCTTCCTTAAATAAATTGGGAAATTTGTTTAAAATGGAGAACAATTGGTACCTTTGTTCAATTGTAAGATGGTTTACCTTCTCCTTTGGTATGTCAAAGCTATCTTCCGTCTCACCCACAGTGTACGTTTCGAAATTAACTTCAGGGAAGACGGTGTATTGGTCCTCGGTGTAGCCGAAATCTTGGGTCCGATAGAAGTCATCGAAATCGTCGATGAAATCCTCTGTTACACTGCTTAAAGAATCCCCATCATTATCCTCCCTGCTAGTGGGCACAAAGTTCTTAGGAGGCATGTCCCTTGAAGCAGAGTCTTGGTGAAAAGTTTGTTCTACTGGCTCAACTCTTGCAATAACCATACCCCCCTTAAGTGTCACTGGCTTTGGTCCATCATTCACTACCCACACGTTAACCATGTTCGTTTTCACAGTCACCACGGTCCTAGGCACTAATACACGGTCAGTGATTCCACAGATACGTACCTCCGGATGCCGGGTTCCATTCCGCAATTGTCCATGTATAAAAACACCACTATGGGGAGGGCACTACACTGTCTTCTGAACCACAACACTGTCTTCCACCTCACCCATGTTACTAGTCCTTCCACCTGAACCGGGTTTCTCTCCTCCTGGGATGGTCTTATTAATCATCTGCACTTCCCTTGAGGAGGCATCGGAGTATGTGAGCGGCACCTTCACGCCATTAAACACCATATATTTTCTAAGGGGTGAGTGATAAGAAATTAGCCGGAAGTTGAACCTTCTGAGTAAGTCTATGCCCAGTAAAATATCACCTGGGAAAGATATTTCATCCACTATACATACTTTATGGAGGCAGAAGACATGAGGAGCGATTTCAATCCTTACCGTCGCTTCCGCTTCAGGCTGAAACTGCCGTCCCCAAGCACCTCACAGGGTTTTCGATGAAGAAAAGGGTCGATGTATTTTAAACCTTTTCATGGCATCTCGGGAAAGTATAGTCACTTCTGATCCTGTATCCACAAATCCTTCAGCCGTTTGACCATTAACCTTCAATTGTACTAGGGGTCTCCCATGTCTTACTTGTCTACTCACGGGCATTACTGGTTCCTTGGGGTCCTGCGCCTGGGGTCGGAACCTCTTCGTCCCGGCGGACCGCGCGAAAGGGACACCTATTTGCAAAGTGTCCTTCCTTCTTACACAGGAAACACCTGTTCGGTCGACGACTTCGACAGTCGGCTGTATCATGGGAATCAGATTTGTGGTAAGAACAATACCTTTCAACAGGAGCTACTTGCCTTGGACGTAAACTTCTCCTTGGGTATTCAGGTTCACCTGCTCTCTCTGGGATACTCACATTACCTTCATTTTCACCTTTTACACCAACTCGAAGGTTCCAAATCCTCTGAGAAGCATCGACAATCTCCGACAACGAACCATCCTCTTTTAAGACTAAAGCTTCCCTCAACCAGAATGGCAAACCTCTTAAAAACACCCTCCTGATCAATTCGTCAGGATCCCCTATGGCTCCAGGATAATCATAAAAACCTTGGTACACATTACCCTCTAAAAGAACATAAAAATCAAGAGGAGCTTGATCGGACTTTAACTTATATCCTTCAAGTAATCTAAAAAAAGTCTGTGGCAGAACATGTCCCCCTGAATTTAACCCTTACCTTTACTTTAAATTCTTCCCAACTTAAAATTCTATCAAACAGGGGTCCATTGATTATCAAGTCTGCCGTCCCTCTACAGGAAGCCTTCGCCGCGCGAATATAGGCAGAATCAGTGGGAGGTCTAGTTAAGTTCTCTATGCTGCGGATCCAACTCTCTACCTCCTGATTTCTTTTAAGTGGCTGAGCAGCAGAGGTCTCGGCTTTAAAAATAATTACCACTTCTTCATGCACAACATACTCAACAAAGTCACGGTTAGAAGCATCACTAGTACTTGGTGTTGCCCTGTTCTGTTCTAATTTTAATTCCAATTCAGAGTTCTTTACCTGCAAATCATTAACCAGAGTTTTCAGACTATTAATTTGCGTCTGTAACTCGTCAAACAATGAAATGTCCATGTTT
Source organism: Penaeus japonicus (assembly GCF_977035675.1). Taxonomy (NCBI): domain Eukaryota; kingdom Metazoa; phylum Arthropoda; class Malacostraca; order Decapoda; family Penaeidae; genus Penaeus; species Penaeus japonicus. The sequence continues at coordinate 6,917,981 of NW_028234439.1, forward strand.
TCTCTGGGCAAAAGGGTCAACTCACCACTCGTGTTTGAATCGTCTTGTAAAGATTCTCCCAATGGACCTGCCTCTGGCTCACCACCTAACCCTCTCCGCAGCTTTCGTTTACCCATTACTTTAAATCCCTGAAATAAATCTTAACCCACACGAGAGAAATTCCTGAAATTAATGCTTGCCTGAAACATTCAAAATCCCACCGCTGATCACCAAAATAAATAAGAGCTGTAGTGATTCCCTGAGATATTCCCTTGCCCCAAAGTAAATTCCCGATTGAATCCAAGGTAACGTGAATCCTGTCATGTGTAGGGGTAGGCTGCCACCAGCTGATAAGGGATCAGCACCCGTGTATGTGCGAGACAGTCGAAGACGTGTAAAATGTATGTTATTTATGTGTATGAGTGTATGTCAGTTTGTATGTGGAAAGAAAGAGTTCCTACACAGGACATTGCCGAGCAGGCGTGGCTAGAGTCAGGCAAACATTCTTCATTCAGTGTTTTACAAATAAGATCTTGAAAGATATAAAATCAATAGTTCCGATCATCACAGTTTATTATTTATTTCGACACAAAAGGTCTCTCCTCCCATATTCATAAATGTATTCCTTGGCCTGGCCATGAATTAAACTACGGCCGCAACCCTTTCAAAAACAATAAAATCCAATAAAAGTTCCAATAAAGATAAGTGCCAAAAGGGCACTTGTTGTGAGCAGTGCGTTTGCCGAGCTATGGGCTCATCTGCAAGAGGCTATCTGCTGCCGAAACA
>NW_028234439.1:6963745-6966245 GCF_977035675.1 Penaeus japonicus
TAGCCTCTTGGAAATCTGCTAGCGCTCCGCAGAACCACTGCTTGAGAAACTTTTGGGTTCGTCGGTGTCTGCTTGTGTTAAGCCATCGGCGTTCTGGAAAGGAGAGGGTGACAGGGTTTTATCATTTATTTATTGTTATTATTGTTCTTCTTCCTCTGATTACTATGATTATCATTATCCATGTCAGTATTATCATTATTATCATTACTATTATCTTTGTTATTATTATTCATATTATTATTATTATTGATATTATCATTATAATCATCATAATCATTGTTCTCATTATCATCATCACCATCATCAACACCGTAATGATAATAAAGATCATAAAAATAATGATTATGACAATCATAAGGATAATGATATCAGTAATAATTTTCCCCACGCCATTTTCCTCCGAGGTAGTAAATCCCGCACGACTGGAGTCTTCAATTGATCTCAAATACGTATGCAACTTGTGCAACCTACCTGACCAGACGGGTCTTCATTTCCATCCTCTGCCTCCGTAACCTCGACTGCAACAGATGCTTCAACTTGCTCAATTTGGGCTTTCAACTGTAAAAAATAATAATAATAATAATAATAAAATAAAAAAAATAGAAGGCTTACGTTGATACTTTTGTTAAAGGTTCGTTATTACTGTTTCAACGCAGTTATATAATTGTTCGTAAAGAGTATCCTTCGTTCTTCAGTCTTTCAGTTCTATCGTTTAAGGATTGCGAATACACCAATCAGTATTATTTGATTGTATATTGAATTCAGGTATTTTATGATTAACGTTTGATAACTTACACGGAACTTAGTGTTATTGGCCAGAGAGATGTCAAGTTGCATTGTCTGGTGATATGAAAAGTTTTTGGGTTCCAATATTCGAAATTACTATTGTTTTCGAGATCACGCAACATATCTGATCTCCTTTAATTAACACTTGTCATTAATTGCGGTAAAGTTGAACACAAAAAAACACCCACTTGGAGATAAGTTATAAGACCGGAAAATACTTTACCAATGAAAGAAAGAAGTAGAAAAAAAAACTAACTCGGAAGTGATGACTGGCTGCTGCGTGGGCAGTGAGGTTTCCATGGCAACCGTACTTTCTGAATGAGACGCTGGTGGCACGTGGTTATCGCAGTCCAAGCCCATCCTATCTTTTTCAATTTTTGTTGTTGTTTTTCATTTACAATCAACCACCATAAAAGTCTGCACAGTAATAGTACAAATAAAAAGAAAAGAAAAGAAAAAAAAGATGCTCTGTTATGCAACAAATGGCACAAATAATAAAGCATGGAAACATATGCCTTTTTTTTCTTCGATCCCCGAAAAGTGATTGGCTTGTAGTAGTTAAGGACAGAACGGAATCAATATGTTAAAAAAAAGAAGTTTCCGGGTTCGCACCTGTGTTCATTATAATAGGATCATTGCCATCAACGTACCGTACATTCACCGACAAGTCCTCATCGATGGAGATATCGTAAAGATAGCAAGAAAATAATTCTGAAAAATAGGAAAATTTCATTCCGAGGTGCCTTATCTAGATTACCATCTGATGGTAGATTTTTTTTTTTTTTTTTTTTTTTTTTTTAGATTTTATTCTCTAAGTTAGCGCTCTTCGATCTGTTTTGATAATAGGAGATTTTCCTTTTCTTTTTCTTTTTTCTTTTATTCTTTTTTTTTTATCTTTACTGTACATGAGATGAAAATATTTTGGTACTTCTTGAACACATATTACGCATCCAATAATTGATATGTATAAAAAAAAAAAAAAAAATTAAGCCTCTGATGTCATAAATCGTAATTCCATGCATGTAAGTCGAATTCAACGGTCAATGTTTGTAAGGAAAGGAGCCCTTTGTATCAGCGTAATTCCCCCTTTAGTTCGTGGAAATTTTACAAAGTAAGCCCCCTCCTGTAGTCTAGGATGCGGGTCCCGTCTCTGGTGTCTACTGTGCCTAGCTGATAGAGCGCCCCTGAACCCAAAAGAAAGTGAACAAGTATCCTCTTATATCTTTGGACACTGACGGTTTAACGGTCACCGAGTCAAAACTTCTCTGTGTTGATAATCTAAAGAACAGGAACTAGAAAAAAATTATATATGAAGTCAAGATTCTTTGTGATGATTTAGAAGGGGGTAGGGGGGGGGGCATCAGTTAGACCTTGGATTTTGATTTTTATAGGTTATATTTACTGTACACGTGTTGGATAAATAATTCAAAATTCTCAAACTTCAGGAGAAATAGATCAATGTCAAAACAAAAGGATCAACTAACTTTCCCCTCTCCCTCCGCTCTCCTACCTCAGCCACCTGCCGCAGATACTCCTCCTCAGCTTCCTTGATGACATCTCGAGCAGGTGTTGCTTCCCCTGGGGCACCCGGAGGTCCTCCAGCTCCTCTTCCTGCTCCTCCTCTGACACGCTCTCTCAGCCGCTGCTCCTTGTGTCGCGCCTCCAAGACTCTCTCACGCCGCGTTTCCCTCTCCAGAATCTAAAAGAGGTTTTA
>NW_028234439.1:6991245-6994321 GCF_977035675.1 Penaeus japonicus
ACACAACGCCCACACACACCCACCACCACATAAAAATAAAAATATAAATTAATATAATTAAAACTATAATATATATATATATATATATATATATATATATATTTAAAAAATATATATATATATATATAATATATACATATAGTCACACAATATGTATATATATATATATATTATATATAATATATATATATATCTATATATATATATATATATAAATATATATACATACACACAATCGCACACACAAAAACCAGTACCCATTATATATATATCTATATATTTATAATATATCTTAATATAACTATATATATATAATATATATAGATATAAATATATATATATATATATATATATATATATGTGTGTGGTGTGTGTGTGTTATGTGTGTGTGTGTACATATATATACATACATACATACGTAATATATATATATATAATATATAAATATATATATATATATATATATATATATATATATATATATGTATATACATATGTATGCATACATCCACCCGTTCAACAAAATGCAAAAACTAGTAATAATATGACCAATATACCAACATATAACACCATGAACAACATACTTACCCTCAGTTCTGACTCCTTCTTCCGGAACACCACCGACATATTTCGATCAATCTTACTTGTTCGAAACAGGTGCCGAAGCTCCCTCTTGAACAGGGACTTCTACAGTAACCAGGAACAGGAAAGAACGGGAGAGAATTATCTTAGAAGAGTGGGTTCTGTATGAAGAGCTTGGGATGTATATTTCAGTTCGTTTTCACAGAACTACTGTACTTTATTTTAAGGTTTGGATTATAATGAAAGGTGATATTAGGGAATTATTTTTATATTTGATGGATTTAAGAAAGTTATCAAGTAAGTTATTTGGATTTTAAGTGTGTTAACTATCTTTATACGTAACTCTGTTACTTACTGCTAGTTACCATTTTCGTTTTAATGGTAATGATGATAATTAAAGTACATTAACAACATTGTGTCCATAACCATGAACTAGCGACATGATAACGATAGTATGAATAACACCAGCAGCGTTTAAATTATTGTTGTTTTTCTTAATTCGCTTTTCGTTATTAATCATTTTTATATTCATCATAACTTTATTACCGTTTTTATTTTCATTATCATTATTACTTTTAATACAACTGTTATTATTATCATTATCATTATTACTACTATTATTCATTATCATTATTATTAGCATCATCATTATCATCATTATTATGATCATTATCATCACTATTATCATCATCATTATTATCCTTATTATTATTGTTATTATCATTTTTACTGTTATCATTATCATTATCTCTTTTTATCCTCCTTCTTCTTATTATCGTTTCATTATCATCACTCTTCTAATCAATGTTACTTTAATCTTTGTTATTACACTTATTATTATTACCATTATTACCATCATCATTATTATCATCGCTTAATCAATTAACATTATCATTACCATTATCAGGATTATCATCATCATCATTATCATTATTGTCATTATTATTATAGTTGTTATTATCATTATTATTATCATTATTATTAAAATCATTATCCTCATTATTATCATTATTGTTATTATCATTATCATCATTAACACTAACATTATCATCATTAACACTAACATTATCATTAACATATTATCATTAATGTTAAAATTATCATCATTACCACTGTTACACACTAATGCTATTACTACCTCGATTATTACTACATCACTATTGTTATAATCATTATCATCATGGTTATTACTATTATAATTGTTATTATCATTATCATTCTCATAATCATTATTTGCATTATCTTTAATATTTTAATCATCATTATAGTTATTAGCAAAATGATAATAAGTATGATAATGATAATGACCATTTTTTATTATCAATATCATTATTATCATTATAATTTCTATCATTACCACTGTCCTTGCTATTATTGTTATCATTATCATTATTACTATCATTATTGCTTTAATCTAAGACTGTTATCAACCATATTGTTATTGTTATTACTATTACTTATTTTGATTACTGCCATTTCTATTATCATTATCATTATTATTTATATTATCATTACTATAATTAATACTATTACTGTTTTCATGAATATTACATTACTATTACTATTATTTTGATTATTATCATTACCGCTTTTATCATTATCATTATTATTATCATTATCATTATTATTATTACTATTATTATTAGTATCATTATTAATAGTATTATTATTATTACAACTACTAGTATTATTATTATTACTATTATTTCATTATCATTAGTATTAGTATTTTCGTTATTATTATCATTATGACTATTTATATCAGCATTGTTAATTATTATTATCATCTTAATTAATATAATAAACATTAATATTATTATTATAATCATGAGCATTAACATAATTATCATTATCATTATTTATATAATCAATATCATTTCTGTTACCATTATCATAATTATTATCATTATCATTATTATTATAACTTTTATTACTGGGATATTTATTACCACCATTATTTCTATTATTTTCATAATTGTTATTGTTATTGTTATTATCATCCTTATTATTACCATTAACATTATTATTATTATTATTATTATTATTTGCATTACCATTATTATTATCATCATTATCATCATTGCGATTATCTATTCATATTAACTTTATGATGTTTATTAATGTTATTATATTTATCTACGTAACTATCACTATAATAATTATCATTACTACTATTATGAATAACATTATTAATATTATCATTATTGGTACTATTGTTATCATCATTATTAAAGTCCTTATTCATAATTCGTAATGATTTTTTCGAGCTTATCGTCATTTTGTTTTTCTTTCCTAAAGGAATATTTTTGTTATAAAACGTAATCTATAAAAATATCATGGAATTATGAAAATATCAGGTCAGTATCAGAAGTCTATCGTAACGCAGTTTTGCTGTGAATATAATGAAGAAGTAGAAAGACCGTCATTCTCAATTACGTATTGATATATCTATCGATATATGATATTAAATGCTACGCTGATCTAATCGCAATGC
>NW_028234439.1:7014421-7016921 GCF_977035675.1 Penaeus japonicus
AAGTAATGTTTGCTCAATTTATACATGCAAGCTATATTACATTCTTGCCATTTGTGCTTATATATCCAAGCTAATTAATCACATGTTAGTTTTAAGATGTTGCTTTTGCGAATCATTTTTTTAACAAGGAGTTTTATCCAGATTTAGATTTTTCCATACGGGAAGCGTTGTTTTTTAAACGGATATGAAACCAGGATTGAAGAAAAAAAAGTGCTCACTTTTAACATAACAGTAAGAAACCAATACTGTTCGACACATGTAAGCATATTGTTAACAATGAAATGAATACTGCTGGCGGTATCAAACTAAACTTTCATGATTTTAACCCTACCAAACTTCCTGGATAACGTCTGTAGAAGATAGAGTAGGTATTAATAATAATAAAAAAAAAGAAAAAAGAAAAAAAAAAAAAAAAAAAAAAAAAAAAAAAATATATATATATATATATATATATATATATATATATATATATATATATATATATATATATATATATATAGAGAGAGAGAGAGAGAGAGAGAGAGAGAGAGAGAGAGAGAGAGAGAGAGAGAGAGAGAAACAGCAGAATCCAGACGGGGTATCCAGATGGTCTCCATTTCCCCTGCACGATTTTATTTTTGTAATAGTTTTAGTTACCCCAGTTCGTTTTTAGTTAAGTTTCCCCACCATTTTCGTTTTACTTAAGTTACCCTTTTAACTTTTTTTCTAAGCTTTGCGGCTTACGTTTTCTTTTGTTCTTTTAGTTAATTGCTTGTCCTTTATTTTTATTTTGTAAAAGGTGACAACCGTATTATTTCAGTCAGTGGTTTTAACGATTTGGGTAACCCTTAAATTGTTTATTATGAGATTTATATTTGTTTTACGAATCACTTTTTTACTATTTATTGGTCTTTTACATGAGCAAGAGGGGTTTTATCCACTTCAGTCCAGTTGTGTAGTGTTGTTTTTTATACAGGTAAATTTTCATCATTGTCATTTTATCTCTTAATTGATTTTATTCTTGTTTTACGTCACTGGCATCGTTCTTTTAGTATATTACCGACGTCAGTGACGTCATGAGTTATTTCAATGCTTGATTTTATAATGGTTTTAATTATTTCTATAACTTTTATTACTTGATTATGGTTTTCATGTTTTAGTGTCTGTTTTGTATATTTTTCACATTTTAATTATTTTTATTATTTGATATACGTCCAACTAATGAGTATGACGTCATACGCACTCTTGTATAAACACGAAACCGCCGAAACAATAAAGGAGAGATCTGTCTGGAACAGCGTTTGTGTTACCCCCTTTGGATATACTTCAGCCTGAGTCGATACCAGAACAAAGATTGTACTGAGCAGACTTCCTATTATTTGCCTAGATCATTTGCTGGGGGTTATCTTTTTATTTATGTTTTTGTCATGTTTATATTGTTTTCAAGTCTTTTGGTTGGACTTTACACCGAAACCCTTCAGGATTCGGCTTTCCATTTCCTGTTTTAGATCACAGTTTTTCCTTTTTTCTTTTAGCGTCATTTTTAGTGTTTTATTTTTTTATTTTTTATAACGTATGTTGATTTTTTTTTATACGTAGCATTTGTTTGTTTTTTACTTTGGTGCCTTCAGCACAGTTTTATTTGTTCATTATCTTTTATCTCGTGCTTTTAATGCTAGGCTGAGCAACAAGGACTTTTCCAATATTATTCTGCTCGGGGTAAAAATACAAATCCATGAAAGATCCTGGACCTTTGCCTGATACCTTTTTCCAAAGTGTCCAGGATATTTGCTTCATTTGGTGTTCGGGGGAGTGAACGGGACCCTCATTTTGCGACCCTAGGTTCCCGCATCACGGGAGCCTTCAGCTTGCTTCACAAGTTGTTGCTAAGTCGGGCTCCTCAGTGTTTATATATATATATATATATATATATATATATATATATATATATATATATATATATATATATATATAGAGAGAGAGAGAGAGAGAGAGAGAGAGAGAGAGAGAGAGAGAGAGACATACATACATATGCGAACACAAACACATATACATATAAATGGGACAAGCATTCGTATCATATCAGGTTTATTCTGTTTTAGCGTCGTTCCTTTTTGTCTGTTTCATTGCCTTCTCCGCCTGTTTATTTTTAGGTTGAATGTATTCTCATGTATACAGATGAATATAGCACAAATGAACCTTTGCCAAGCTTCTACCATTGATCATTTATTTTCACATTTTGGATTTATGAGTCATTATTCTAAGGAGATAAATATACTCATATGCACAAGCAGTCACAAATAAACATACGAAAGCACATTTATGTATTTCTGTATGAAAATAGTAACAGCACTTTCATCACAAATGAGCAAGAAGTTGGTAAGAACTGATGAGCAATAATGTTTCTCGTCGAGTTTGTGATGAAACTTGGACAAATTGTCTACATCAAAAGGCAGCAAAGTCACACGTGTAATACTTCCACAAGAAGGATACTCTACTTTCTTTCTCGGAAGGGAAAGGC
>NW_028234439.1:7026921-7029421 GCF_977035675.1 Penaeus japonicus
TTGGTTGTTTTTCTTTGTAACTATCTCGGGAACTCCCTACTTAGAATAAGCTTTGTCTATCACTTAACATGATCTAATTACTATAATAGAGGTGAGGAAACAAATACGTTTTCCGACTATGAAGAAAAGGTTTTGATTAGACGTTCTCTCTTTTTCTCAATATTTTTTAACAAGATTAAAACCATTCTGACATATACGCACTCTCAGACTCCATAAATACATCGTATTGTCAACTGCGGTTAAGGACGAAATAAAACACTTTTTGGAATGACTATGACATTCATACATATCGCTTTATTCGTACACATTTTTCTCTTTATCAACTAAGTATGATCAGTTCTTTCATTCATAACGCGAACGCAATGTAAACCCATTAAGTCACTGTGTATGTGTTTACCTTATTTTATTTTGAATCTTAACCGCGCATTCAATTTCAGTTAGCAAAGGCGAGTACCAAGTCATTTCCCCAAAATTGTGTACATATACCACTCCAGCAGCCAGACTGTTTACCTCATAAATATTCCTCTTGATTTGCACGTTGCTGACAAGCTGTCCACATTTAGGTATTTATGGCCGTTTCCACTTTTACGAGCGCCAGTACGAGAGGAGGTACTGTGCACTGTTGTATGTCTCCTTACACTTATATTCCATGCTTTTACGGCCAGGGAATGTCAACACTGCATTTTTTCTAAAGGAGGAACCGCTTTTACACGAAAAATTAGACTACCCCTCAATGCTACAATTACGTTCTCCTCATTATCATTATTAATTTACAGGCATTGCGAATGATTGCCTCAAGGGCATATGAAAAAAGCAAAATGCTTTGCAGATGCTATCAAACAGACATTTTATTGTTTTACAATATATCCAAACTAAGCCAAACTAGGATGGAAATTACTAATTAACATCAAACTTATTAGTTGATAAATTTGATATTGATAACTTTTTTTCTGTAAGCGTAATAAGAAAAATGCGTTAACATAATCATGGATATTGGTAATTGACATTCAAAAGAGGAAAAAAATAGTATATATCAATTATAATAAATACGAAAACTAAGATGGCGAGATAATTAAAAAAAATATATAGAGAAAGAGAGAGACAACATTTATGAAGAAAAATGACTAGATAAGCCCATAAGAACAAATCTTCTCTCTCTCTCTCTCTCTCTCTCTCTCTCTCTCTCTCTCTCTCTCTCTCTCTCTCTCTCTCTCTCTCTCTCTCTCTCTCTCTCTCTCTTCTGTTCGTGTATGCCCGCGTTATTGAATTACCTTTGAGCAAGGAGGATCAAACAGCGTTATTTGTCCGGTGAACGTAGAAAGACAAAATAAACGAAAGAGGGACACTGATAAAAAGAAAAAGAAAAAGAAAGACAAAGAGAAATAAGTAAAAGGATAATAGTTGGGAATAAATAGCTGCACAATGGAAGATGTGGTTCGATGAAACATACGTCTGCTTCACATTTAATTCGAATGATTCATACCTGTATTTCGTCTATTTGTCAACATAACCTCTGTTCAGAACGGAAGAAAACAACAAGACACTGTAAGATTCCATTGCTATAAATCTTCATCTTGCTTCAGAGGAAGAACCTCACCTTGCTATTTAAGCCTCTGCCTATCGTACTTCTTCGACCAAACAACCAGCATATCTTCATTTTCATTCAGTCTTTCAAGACACACCAACCATTTAGAAAGTCTTTTTTTCACTCTGATATTCCAAGTAATTTCTCTTCTGCATGAACTTGGCATGACACTGCTACCCCTTGATCTTTGCATGATTTTGTGTAGGAGGAGAGGCGAGTTGTTCAGGTTGGAGGAGTAACTAAAGGAAATATTTCTTCATATACCCCTACGCGTTATTTGTATAATTATGTTAATTATTATTGTCATTATTACTGTTACTGTTATTATCAATATCATTATTACTGTTACATTATCAATATTATTGTTACTGTTATTATCATTATCATTATTATCCCCATCATTGTTAATGTTACAGTTATCGTCATTATCATTATCATTATTATTTTCATTGTCATTATCATCACTTACATCATTATCATTATAATCACTATTTTAATCATTATTATTATCTTTGTTACTACTATACTTATTTCCATCATTAATATCATTATTACTATGTTTATTATCATCATCATTATCATTATTATTATATCTATCATCACCATCATCATTATTAATATTGATATTATCATCATTATAATCAAGGTCGGTTTAATAGGGGGATGTAATTATCATTGTTAATCACTTAACTGTTATTATGGGTAGTTTGCATATCATTGCTATCATTATTATTGATACTATCACTATTATTGGAAACAACAATAATATCAGTAATATCAATACTACTGCTATCAAGATTACGGTCTACCGTTTATTTTCCTTTCTGTTGTAATCATTATCAGATCATTATGAATTGTTAGGCCTTTTATTTATATCATTATTATCATTATCAGTATTGATGGGATTGATTGCAT
>NW_028234439.1:7064421-7066921 GCF_977035675.1 Penaeus japonicus
ACACACACCACACACCACACACACCCAAACCCTTTTTATATAATTATAATATATATATATACACACACACACACACCCACACACACACACACACACACACACACCCACACACACACACACACACACACCCACCCCCCCCCCCACCCCCCCCCCCCCCCCCCCCCCACACCCACACACACACACACACACACACACACACACACACACACACACACACACACACAAAACACACCCCACACACACACACCAACACACACACACACAACCACACAACAAAACACAACACACACACCCACCCACACCCACACACACACCCACACACACACAACACACGACACACACACACACACACACACCACACTACCAACCCACACACCAGACACACACACACAAAACCCCAAAAAACCCCCCACACAAAAAACCCAAAACCCCCCACACACACACACACCACACACACACACACCCACACACACACACACACACCCCACACAAATACAAAAAACCAACACCCCACACAAAAAAACACACACCCCAAAACACCACACACACAAAAAAAAAAACACACACACACACCAAAACCCAAAACCCCAAAATAACCCACCAAAAAAAACCACCCCAACACCACCAAAAAAAAAACACACCACACACACACACTACAAAAACCACACCACACAACATACTTACATACATTAACACCACACAAAACACAACACCCCACTAACAACACACACAACACCACTAACAAACACCCCCCCCACCACCCACCCCACAAACACACACCCAAACACCACACACAAGCACACACACACAAACACACACACACAACCACACACCACACACCCACAACATCTAGGGAACCCCTGCACCCAAACCGGTACGCCGTCACGGACCGCCTCCCAATGCCGTCCCTCCTGCAAACCCTAACGTCCCCCTTCCCCCTTTCGCAACTTGCTCCTCTTCACGCAATCTCCACCTTTTTTGGGGCCCCTTTCCCCTCTTCTCCTTCCAAACAGTCACCGTCAAACCCTATTATCCCTACATAATTCATTCCTTAGCTCACACTGTCCACATGCCACCTCAATCTTGCTTTCTCTAACTTTTCCGATATTACTGCATATTTCATCGTCATTTTCTCTTAATGTCGTCATTTCTTACTTTTATCCAACTTGTGTGAACCTCAGAGGACCACCTCAGCATCTTCAGTTTTCGGCTACTTGGTATAATTCTTCTCCCATGTGCTTTCGTCACAGCCACCTGCCCTCCATGCCAATAGACATTGTTGTCCTTACTATGGTCTTGTACCATTTTTCCTTTCACCACATCTGACACTTTTCTATCGCACATCACCCCTGTTACTTTCTTCCACGCACCCCAACCTGCTTGTATGCCGTTTTGGTGACTTCACTGTCTCGAACCTCCATTCTTCCTGCTCTGTGGAGCCCAAGGTATCTTAAAACTCTGTTTACCTGGTTCACCGTCGCTCATCTGTCTTCTTTACCGGTTGTTTACAATCCTCATCATACATCCTCTACGTCCTCTTCTCCCTACCTTCAATCTTCAAATACTCGCGTCTTCTGCTCTACTGACTCATCATTCCTCTGGTCTCCCTTGCATTCCTCCAAAGCTCTAGATCTCTGGCTTTCTAACCGCTACTCCTATCGTCTTCCCGCACACCACTACATCGTCCGCAAACAGCATATCCCACGGGGACTCCCTCTGGACTACCTCCGTCATGCAATCCATAATCACTGCAAACAGTCATGGGCTAAGTGCTGACCCGTTGATGCAGCCCCACCGTTACCTCAAACGCCCCCCCCCCTTGCCCTCCGTATCACCCGCTCGCGCACGGTCACCACAGTCTTATACTGCTCGTCATACATATCTTGTATCATCAATACCTGATGTATGTTCTCTTCCATCCACCCCCCTCAGTCTCAAAACAATTCCATACCTCATTGTACTCCGGTACCGATCGTAAGCTTTGTACTCTAGATCATGAAGATACAATGTGTTCTTCTTGCCCCTCCCTGAAGCTCTCTCCATTTATCTGCCTGAGGCGCAGACAAACTTGCAGCGTCAGTTGTGCTTTCTATTTGGCATAAACCCCCAAATTGTTGGTCAGACACCTACCACTCTACTCCTCAATCTCTTGTCTTATGATCCTTTCCTAATTTCCCACATCCTTTTAGGGTATGTGAGGTTAGTTTTGATGCCCCGGTCGTTTCCACAATCGCTGTATGTCCCTTTGTTCTTGAAAATGGGTATGAGAGAGTATTCTTCTCCATTCATCTGGATATGGCTCCGTCTCAAGATTGTTTCATGAATACCTTTTGTTAGCCACCTCACGCTGCTGTTTGCTTGTCCATTAGCCTTCCTATGCTTCGACTGGTATATCATTCCGGTCCCACCGCTTTAAACCATTCTTCATCCTTTTCATTGCTGTTCTCACTTCCATTTCTACCAACCTCCTCTCTCTCTCCTTCTTCTGCAAGCTTCAATC
>NW_028234439.1:7071921-7079421 GCF_977035675.1 Penaeus japonicus
GGGGGGGAGGAGAAGGGAGGGAAGGTCATCGAGAGAGGGGAAGGGGAGGTATGTTATAAGCTTGCATTATTGTAAGAAAAAAAAGTAAACCGGAAGAACAAAAATATCATTACTACGACAGAAATAGTACTTCCGGAAGTAGGCGATGAAGCCGGTGGCAACATTATTAATGTTAGTATGCACTGTCTAATTCCCAGAAATCATCGTTTTACCTTTACCATCACTGTAATTCAAGCAATAGTATTAGTGCTCTCATTATCAAATTCCTATCAAATGCATGAGCTCTACAATTGATAATGCTGGTCGAAATAGCAAAAGTGTTCAGGATATTTATGTTGTGATTGTATTTGTCCTTCACTACCGTTAACAATACGATAGTGCTTTTAATGGCACCGTCTTTTTAGTTGTTTTTCTATGTCAAAAATAATCTAAACTTTAAAATATTTCCAAAAGCGTTAATTATTGTAATTCTATGAAATATACACTGGAAAGGATAGCATTTGTTTTTCTTTTTTTCTTCCTTTTTTGAATGAAATGAATAGACTACGTGATTTCAATATTAAATGTAATAAGCCTGAATGCACACTACATTTCCACACATTTGCAATTTAATTCACTTTACCAAATCTGATATGGACAATATGCTACAATTCTTACATTTTAGATTAGTTTTCTTTCCTGTCGGCATTGCAACTTTTCCTAAATTACCAGTTTTTCGGGAGCAGGAAGGTTCCCATATGACCCTCGGCGGTCACACGCATGTTATCAAGTCATATTTTTCAGAGCACGTTATACCCTAAAAAATTACGCCTCATTGAGTCCATTACATCGTTCACCGCTCCTTTCCTAACGATCTTCCTGCCTATCAATTACGGAAGTACGGAAAGAACACTGTGTCTAAAAAAAAAAAAAAAAAAAAAAAAAAGGAAGAAAAAACGTAAACATAAATGCTCTTGGCAGATTTCAACATTTTCATGAGTGCCAATACTAAACTATTTACCATCTAGCAAGCAATCTTTACATTCACCATGATACAATATCATATGTCTGTAATCCCTTGTACTTTGCACTACACTCTCGCTCAGGTAGAATCTGCACCACATATTGATAGATCACAATCATGAAATACAAATTAACTGACTGACGTGAATACCCAGCCATATTAGATCGACGAATCAGTAGATCATGAAACCGAAAATTGCAATGCTATTAGTCTTTCAGATTCAAAACGACCAGCAAAATAGCCTGCAACGTGAATACCCAGCCATATTAGATCGACGAATCAGTAGATCATGAAACCGAAAATTGCAATGCTATTAGTCTTTCAGATTCAAAACGACCAGCAAAATAGCCTGCAACCATATCATATGATATAATTATCGGCATTATTTTTAAAAGGTCGAATCTCCTCATTGCGGCATGCCAATATATGAGTCTTAATACCTCATCTCCTATGTTTATCTTTATTATATGGCTTCGGTAAATCATCTCAAATCAATTCACTTCATAATAGATATAAATAATCTGGTCTACCACGTGTTCAGCAATCCTCTCCCAAGACAACGAAAGCTTGTTGGATGATTACGAAATAAGCTTCTGCTTGCTATTTTGTGTGTCTATGTGTTTGCATATATATATATATATATATATATATATATATATATATATATATATATATATATATATATATATATATATATATATATATATATATATATATATATATATATATATACTCTCTCTCTCTTCTTTCTCTTTTTCTCTTTCTCTCTCTCTCTTTTTCTCTTTCTCTCTTTCACTGACTCTCGCTCTCTCTCTTTCTAATTACATGTATTTCCTTATTATTCCAGCAAGTAACGAAAGCAGGAAACCAAGTCATGAATTATCATTATCTGTACCTAGATGTAAATATGATTTTTTCCTTCTTTTTTTGTATATCTATTACATAGATTTATATCTCTTTTTTCTTAGAGCCAGCCGGTTAACTTTCTAGCCTCTCCTAGGATACGTTCTCTGGTACATAAATCCTTACATACAAATAACTAAAGAAAGAAGTTTACTCCCGACTGGAAGTTTGCCAGACTGTAGGTGGATAATAATTTAAATCTTTAATGTATATTTTTATCATAATCCTCAAAATGATTCTTCTCCTACCTCTCACCATCATTATCAGCAGCAATATTTGACCGTTTCCGATCAAAAAATAGCCTTCAGTTGATCGTGCAGTTAATCTTGCTTCAGATGTCGTATGCATTATACACACGGCAAACGCGCCCCTTACATCACTACAAAAAACAAAAATGGATTCAGTCGGTTCCAGTCTGATCACGAGCAGGCTGCGTGACAGTCGATAACAGAGTAACACAAGCTGAATTATGGTGAAACAAAATAGACGTCGACCATAGACTCAGGCATGAGTGACTTGATTGCGAGTCACTCACAGCATAGAGTGATGGGTGTCTAAGCATGTCGAAACTAATAACCCACACAAAATAGGAATATGATGATACAGGGTTTATACAAATCAGGTTTATCCCATTACGCAGATAGCCTACGTTATGGTACACTAGATATCACATACCCTGCAGCACAATAATCACAGTAATAAAGCAATACGACGACACATATGAACGGGGGAAGAAATCGGGCGTCAGTGGTGGCGCAGTCTGTCTGTATGATCCTGACATCCCGGTTATATGGAAGGGATTTCCTATCAGCAGTTCCCAGTAGTGGTTACCTGGGAAAATAGTCTGGAATAATGAGGGCGTAGCAATCAAAGGTTCTTTTGAGGGTCAACATAATTGGGAGATAATTATTTGAGAATCACCTATCCATCAAAATTGACCTGACCTGGCATAAGAGAAGCATCAGGATTGCCTGGCTAGCTAGAATGTGATATTCCTTTATATATTGATGTATTTGATATCATATATAAACATATTGTATAATCCTCATACAAAGTTTCTACGGAAAAGGTTGTGTATTGATAATCACAATAAATACGACTTACAGGTAACCATTAGGCTGGCAGTGCGCATAAAAGTACCTGTGACAGAAGTGGGTCACATCTCACAAGAAGTTGGCCGCTCCTCGTAAATATTTTCCAAACAACTTTTTCAAACATTATTGCCCCTTAGAATTTTCTATACTTTCTTTTTCTATTGACATATTGACACTTCCAATCATAAACTTGTCAACATCACCTTGGGTAATCTTGGAACTGTTTCTCAGCAGATATAGTTATAGTAGAAACAAAATATATTTATTAATTTATCTATATGTATGTGTGTGTATAACATTATATATAAACACACACACACACACACACACACACACACACACACACATATATATATATATATATATATATATATATATATATATATATACAGATATTTGTGTGCGCATGTGTAGTGTATGTGTACTAATTACATATATAACTACTAATTTATTACACTAATTCGATCTTTTTAATGTTGTAATTGATAAAACTTATGGGATGCATTGTCTCTCCCCACTTCACAGCTTGCCAAGAGAGAGAGAGACCAAGAGAGAGTGTGTGTGTGTGAGAGAGAGAGAGAGAGAGAGAGAACACGATAGATAGAGAGAGGGGGGAAGAGAAAGATAGAACAATAGAATGTGAGAGATAGAAAAGGAGACCAAGATAGAGAGAGAGAGTGGGAGACCAAGAGGGAGTGAGAGAGGGAGGGATATTACTCATTATATCAACTGTGTAGCAGGTATTCAATCATGACATGATCTTGTATCCTCTTCCTTCTTTAGCTGCACCTGGCTCCTGGCTGCAGTTGTGTTTGCTAGCCGGAAACCTTACGGCGGTGAAAATTATCCTAAAGAGGCCTGTTTCATCATACAAACTGTGAATATAAACAAGGGTAAAAGAGGCAGACAGAGAGAAAGGAACAGAGAAGGTAGATAGGAGAGGTCAGGTCAGAACAGCAGAGCAAATAACTCTGACCTTTAGCCTCCAGGCAAATGTCGTTTTGGGCCGCCCGATAAAATATGCAGCAAGAGAATGTCTATGTCTTCTCCCCCGAATGGCAACCAGGTCACCTCGCTGTTCACAGTGTGTGCCACCTGATGCCATCCAGTTGTTTACAACTGGCGGAGCGATGGGTGTTTACGGAAAGAAAGAGAGAGAGAGAGAGAGAGAGAGAGAGAGAGAGAGAGAGAGAGAGAGAGAGAGAGAGAGAGAGAGAGAGAGAGAGAGAGAAAGAAAGAAAGAGAGAGAGCAAGAGAGAGACAGAGACAGACAGACAGATACAAAGAAAGTGAGACACGGCAGAGAGAGATAGAGAGAGACAGATACAGAGAAACTGAGACACAATAGAAAGAAAGAATGAGAGGTATAAAGAAAGAGAAAGGTAGGATATGGATTCTCAAAAATAGCGTTATTCCTTGCGTGAAGTTATCCCAAAACTTTCGGCGTCGCAAATTAACCTCATTTCGATTTCTTTAGATACAGAGAACAGGAAATTATATGCTATGATTCAGGGGAGAATTTAAGCGAAAAAAAGGCAAAAGGGAGGTTGATATGAGAAAGATAGAGAAAACGAAAGTAAGGAAAAATCGTTCAATATTAAGAGCAAGCAAGCAGTTAAGACTAAATACTGTGTACAATAAAAGCACTGACAGTTCAAATTAGTTTCTTCTGACAGTTCATTTGTATCTTTTATTTATTTATTTATTTTTTATTTTTTATTTTTTTATTTTTTCAAAAAGATAACAATCACTCAGAGGAATTTTAACTTTTAACTTTTTAACTTTTATTGTAAACTTTGTCTAGTATTGCAATGCAACTCTTAACGGCAATATAAAATAGAGTGCGTCCAAATCTGCGTTCATACCTAATGATCCGTAAGATAAAAAAGAATAACGGACCAAACGTGGCGGAAATAATAGTAAGGATAGAGATGATGATAATGATAATGTAAATAAAGATGATGATAATATTAATGAAAATAATGATAATATTAATGAAAATAATGATAATATTAATGAAAATAATGATAATCATAATGATGATAATGATGATAATACCAGCAATGATAATTATAATAGAGATGACGATAATAACTTCAATGATAATGTTAAAAACTATAATAATAATGAGGATGATAATAATAATAATAATGATAATGATAACAATATAATGATAATGATCACAATAATAATGATAATGATAACAATAATAATCATAATAGTAATAACAATAACTACTAAAAATGATAATAGTATTAATGATAAATAATAGTGATGATGATAATAATAAAAGATAAATAGAAGAAAACATAAAATTCTTTACGTAAAAGCACGAATCCAATTACTCCCATGGATGCTGTCCATCGTGCAGTATTTTTAAAGTGATTAGAAATTCTTTTAGAAAGCACACACAAAAAGAAGAAGCTGCAGTCGCATTAATAGCAACAGTAGGAATATTAGAAATTAGTTTCAGAATGAGAGAGAGAGAGAGAGAGAGAGAGAGAGAGAGAGAGAGAGAGAGAGAGAGAGAGAGAGAGAGAGAGAGAGAGAGAGAGAGAGAGAGAGAGAGAGAGAGAGAGAGAGAGAGATTACATGTCTAGAAGGAGCAAATGACGAGAAAGTACAACAAAGGAAAGCGGGTTCTCAAAGGCCTAGTCTATTCCTGACACGAAGAAAACATCAATGAACACTTCGTGACGCAAACACCCTGATGAATAGGAACGGATAGAATGACCTTACTTCATTTGGGTGACTTGAACACAATAGAAAAATTACATAATGTAGTAATGCGAATGGGATGACAGGGGAGGCAGAGAGAGTGAGGGGGAGGGGGGGGGGGGTAAGAGTTAGAAAGAGAGCGAGAGTAAATGGAAATAATCCAAGAGCGAGAGTAACAATGCGGATATATATATATATATATATATATATATATATATATATATATATATATATATATATGTATATACATATATAATGTATGTATATATATAAATATACATATATACATATATAATGTATATATATATATATATATATATATATATATATATATATATATATGTATATATATATATATATATATAATGTATATATATATATATGTATATATATATATATATATATATATATATATATATATATATATATATATATATATATATATACATTGATATAGAAGCGCCGGCCATTCAAAATGATTCAGAAAATTTGCATCTTGCCTTCATGATTTCCAAAGCGAATTCTTGAAGCATGGAGCTAACACTCCATTCATGAATATACATTTATATCTTGTGTGAATCAAACGATTCTTGGGCTGGGGGGGATAAATTTACATTCAAAATGAACAGAGACTAAGGAAAAGACTTTTATTTATCATGGCAATTTTTTTTTTCTTCTTCTTCTTCTTTCTTTTTCTTTCTTTCACTCCATTTTCTTCATATGTAATACAAGTCTTCGCCCTCTATGACCAACAACATCTTCGATTCTGTGTGATTATTTTCTACTGCAAGGTATTTCTTCATGGACGTAAGGAAGGGAAGAACAAAGAGGGCCATATCCGTTGTTCACACGTGTATGTTTCACACCTTGTTGGAAGTGACAGCAATAAAGGGTAGCCCGGAATAATCCAGGGGAACGGAAAGGATAATGATAATAATAATGAAAATGATTATTAATAAAATGATAATGATAATGATGATTAATAGCGTGGTAATGATAATGAAAATGATGATTAATAACATGGTTATGATAATGATAATATTGATAATAATTATGATTACGATAACAAAGATGATGATAGTGATAGTAATAATGATGATGATGATAATAGTAATAATAATGATATCATTGATATTGATAATTATAATAATAGTGATGATAATAATGATAAGAATGATAGTGAGGATAATAATTTCAATGATAAAGATAATAATTATGATAACTGATAACAATCATAATCATAATGATAACAATGATAATGACAATAAGAAAAATAATGATGGTAATAACAATATCAATATTATAGATGATAATAATGATAATGATAATGATAAATATAACAATTGCTGGAAGACGAAAGAAAAGTAGCGGCCAAACTACTTACCATCATGATATACGATTGGCGGTACTTTTAAAATCCTTTATAAAAACAAAAAAAACAAAATAACCACAAAAAACTACCGATATTGATAACAATAACAAAATCATATAAAAGCATTGCAATAGGAAACGAAAAAGTAATGGTAAAAAGATAAACCCGTAGTCGTAATTAGACTTACAACAAAATAAATTAATAAATAATAATAAAAAATAAAAAAATGGAATACCATTAGACTGGAAGGAGTAGATGATGGGAATAGATTCATAACAAATGCATTGACAGATATTCCGAACAATATCCTAACCTAAATATAATGCAGACGAATATCATACAAGGAGGCAATATAACCTTCAGCAGTGCTCGCCGAAGGGGAAGGTTATTCGAAACACGAAGTACTCGAC
>NW_028234439.1:7096921-7099421 GCF_977035675.1 Penaeus japonicus
GGTTACTACTGGTGGCATTGGGGTTACAACAAGTGGCAGCGGGGTTACTACTGGTGGCAGCGGCGTTACAACTGGTGGCTTCGGGGTTACTGCTGGTGACATCAGGGTTACTACAGGTGGCAGTGGGGTTACAACTAGTGGCTTCGGGGTTACTACTGGTGGCATTGGGGTTACAACAAGTGGCAGCGGGGTTACTACTGGTGGCAGCGGGGTTACTACTTGTGGCATTGGGGTTACAACTGGTGGCATTGGGGTTACAACAAGTGGCTTCGGGGTTACTACTGGTGGCAGCGGGGTTACTACTGGTGGCAGCGGGGTTACTACTGGTGGCAACGAGGATACAACTGGTGGCAGTGAGGTTACTGCTGGTGACATTGGGGTTACAACAAGTGGCTTCGGGGTTACTACTGGTGGCATTGGGGTTACAACAAGTGGCAACGGGGTTACTACTGGTGGCAGCGGGGTTACAACTGGTGGCATTAGGTTTACTACTGGTGGCAGTGGGGTTACTACTGGTGGCAGTGGGGTTACTACTGGTGGCATTGGGGTTACAACAAGTGGCTTCGGGGTTACTACGTGTGGCATTGGGGTTACAACAAGTGGCTTCGGGGTTACTACTGGTGGCAGCGGGATTACAACTGTTGGCTTCGGGGTTATTACTGGTGGCAGCGGCGTTACTACTGGTGGCAGCGGGGTTACTACTGGTGGCATTAGGGTTACTACTGGTGGCAGTGGGGTTACTACTGGTGGCAGTGGGGTTACAACAAGTGGCTTCGGGGTTACTACTGGTTGCAACGGGGTTACTACTGGTGGCAGCGGGGTTACTACTGGTGGCATTAGGGTTACTACTGGTGGCAGTGGGGTTACAACTGGTGGCAGCGGGGTTACTACTGGTGGCAGCGGGGTTACTACTGGTGGCAGCGGGGTTACTACTGGTGGCATTAGGGTTACTACTGGTGGCAGTGGGGTTACAACTGGTGGCTTCGGGGTTACTACTGGTGGCATTGGGGTTACAACAAGTGGCTTCGGGGTTACTACTGGTGGCAACGGGGTTACTACTGGTGGCAGTGGGGTTACAACTGGTGGCAGCAGGGTTACTACTGGTGGCAGCGGGGTTACTACTGGAGGCTAGGGTATTTCAATAATTGCAACTTTTGAAATGTCATTGTGTCTGTACATGAATTGGCTCCATATAACATAAATATGAAATGTGAAAAATATCAGCTTGATCTGATAACGTTTAGGGGTTGGACTTTTCAATCTAATATATTACGCATTTCCGCGGAATTGGGGCCACGCAGCGGACGAGATCCACGCACTTCGAACTTCCTCGCTAACCTTAAGTGATCATAGTTCCCTTCCGAATCGCAATCAAATTTGCGTCTTTAGGTGCATCAAGTTCCTCGCTGATCTTGGGAACCTAAATATTGCATGCAACAAATTTCTCACAGACCTTAAGCACTTAAATACCACATATAGCAAGTTCCTCAATGACCTTAGGTCGGAAGTCTTTCAATACTTCTAGTTCCTCACTGAACTTAATGGCCTGTAAAGTAATGCCGTGTTTCTTCAATAAGCATATAAATGTTAGTTAATTAATGACATTATTATACATTCCAGCAAGCTTCTGTTGTGTTGCTACTTGTTTGTTATATATTGGCACGATATAATTCGCTGAAAATGTTTGATTGAAATCCAAAAGTTTCTGGACAACAAATTGCTTCGAAACTTGTGACTAAATTGAAGAATTATATCAGAAATTTGGACTGAAGACTATTACTAAACTAAATGCCATCACAAAAGTACTTGACATAAAGAAAGTATATTATTATACACAGGAGGAGAGTTTGAAAGCTTCGTTTATTGGTACTTAAATCGTATCTTTTAAAGGCAAAAGACAACCGAGAGAGTGCTACAAGAAGACATCGAGTGGTATGAAGCAAAGTTAAATGGAAGTGCTGCATCCACTGGTTCTGCTGACCATAAAGCCTACTAAAAGGAAGGATTACAGAAATAAGAGGAAACGTAGTCTGGTAAATAAAATGACTGAGTGAGATCCAGAAATATGTGAAAACGATACAGATGATGAACATGACAACGGAAATCAATCATCCTCAACCTTAGAAGATTTATCCACTCCTAATGACTGCCAGAAGGGAACCGGAAATACACCACGAAAATAATGCAACAAATTTTACTGATGTTTTTTTTTTTTTTTTTTTTCTCAAGTAGTAGGTCTTAACAGCAGATTGATTCCTTTAGATACTACAATTTTCCGCAAGAAAAGGTAGGCAACTATTGGTAAGAGAGATGACACTCTAGATTCATTGAAGATAACCAATATGAATAAAAACATGTCATAACCTCAGGGAATTAACAGAAGTGATTGATTTTTATGAGGATATAAATGAAGAGGTCCGTTTTCAGTGGCCAATTAACTTTAATGCTATTGATGGGTAAACATTCATGAACTACTGAACAGACATGCAAATTTATTTTG
>NW_028234439.1:7111921-7114421 GCF_977035675.1 Penaeus japonicus
CGGGCAGCTGACCAGTCTGTACGATGTCCTGTGTCCCATTGGTGGCAGAAGAGAGCGTTGTTGGTGTGTCCCCTGGAAACCGCATACCTGTGTTGGGACACACGTTTGTTGAGACAAGCGCCGGTCTCCCCGAAGTACTGCTTCTCACAGGAGGAGCAAGGGTTGGCATAGGTGCCTATCTTAGCAGACGAAGGACGACGGGTGTGGACCAGGTTGCGGCGAAGAGAGGAATATTTTTTTTGTGTGTAATAATAATCTTTAATAAGATCTACACTAATGCCATTTCTTGATGTTTTTCCTCTTTTCATGCCTTTTAGTGCCCTTTTTACTTCTTTTACTGTAATGTTTGGAACGTCTCCAATTGTTGTGTTTGCCTCTAATCGTCATTGATCATTTGAGTGGTATAAGTCGCAATAAAAGTCTTCCATTACTTTGATGGTTTCATATTCATTTTATGTCACCTCCTCATTGGGTTTCTTTACTCCATACTTTTTTTTTTTCCTTATTCATATCTTGGCATTAAAATCACCCATAATTACAATAAAATGGGTTTTTGCTCTATCGGCAGCTGCTTGCACATCTTCATAAAAGCTCTCTATCTCCCCATCACTATGATTGCAGGTAGGAGCATTTACTTGGATATTTTTTAGGTTATACCTGTTTAGTTTTAGTATTACAGAAGCTGCTCTTTCACCCAAATATTCTTTTTGAGGCGCTTGTGAACTAAGAAACCTACTCTTAATTCTTATCTGCTATCCAGAGGTTTACCTCTCCACTATAGTAAGTGTCCATCATGTAGTAATTTCTGTTCCTCGACTAGTCTTCTAACTTCAGAAAGTCCCATTTAATAAATTAAAATTCCTCTAGTAGTGTCAAAAGATCAGATTTTATTTTCAGTCCTTCCATTGTATGTGCAAAGGTTCATCATTTGGTGGCCTGGGTCTAACCAGATATTTTTAGCACCTTCTGCTCCAGAGTGATCTTAATCGCCACCATGACCACGGGCTCTTTCGCTTCTGGGGAATGAGGGCTGTTGTCTTGACTGGGAAATCAGATTTAAGAGGGGTGGGGCGAGATACCCCCACCTGTTGGCCTTAATTGGGGTAGTAATTTAGTCAAGAGACTACCATTAATCTCCAATAACATGTTTGAGCTAGTCTTGTATGTTATTAGGAGATCTTAGCATCCTCCAATCTAGCTCACTACCTCTCGGTCTACTCCAGTGAGATTGGGCATTTATTTCATATAAATGCAGCAAGACTGCATAACGCATCTTGCATGCTCTTATGCGTTAGAGGCGCACGCATATCGGCACTCATGTATGTTTCTATATACTTTATAGATTGCACTCATGCATGCAGAGCGTAGACGCATTTAAATATACAAATATTCAATTATACACACATTGTGCGCACGTATGCAGATACACTTATGTATCTCGTGGCTTGTGCTACTTATAGCATGTATGTATACAGCACACATATACAAACAGTGTCCACACATGCATACATACACACGTGAATAATATTGTGCCCATGCATTATAATTTGCTTAAATATATATAGTAGGGAATAGTAGATATATCTGGCAATATTTCGGAGAGGTATCGACGTAGTTATGTGCTAGTTGGCACCTGTTCCGTATGAAAGTCTCTATGCGGCCGTGGCCGTTAAGGTTACCATCGCTTGAGATTGGGCATCCTTTAGGAATATTTTTTTTCCTGGCTTTTTCTGGCCGCAAAGTGATTGAATAATTGGATTTATGAACACTGAAATCATGACATTGATTCTATAGTGAAATGTACTCACGAATTGGGAATGGATTTTTACTCAGGCCAGATGTTGAAAGAAGTTGGTCACCTTTGACCCCTGGCACTGGCGTGGCATCTATGGGGTACGTGGATGCGATGTTTGACTCATTTTCTATTGGTTTGCTTGGATGGTATGATTTTATATTAGGAAGATATTCAGACATCCTCAGATGCTTTCACACTGTATTGTATACTCCCTAATCACTATAATAGATGATATAATTTAATGTTTTCTTGCATTTATAATGTGGCACTTTGTAAGGACAAGCTTTCCTATAGCATTCTTTTCTTTTCTTTCTTTTATAACACTTAGGCAATATTTGATTTCTATTTCGTTGGTATAAGTACTCTAGACATTCACAGATATTTTCACCATGCGTTTTGCCACCACGGATCACTGAATATACATAATTTTACACTTGATATCGCTGTCCTAACATCGACACCTCCCCTGTATATGTATATATGTATATATATATATATATATATATATATATATATATATATATATATATATATATACATACATACATATACACATATATATGTGTGTGGGGGTGTGGAGGTTGTTTGTGTGTGTAGGATAGAATTAGCAAGTGATCTGGAGCTGAGAATTTATTCCATATCCTATAATTCGGCTTCCACATCTTCAGTCATTTCCAAGGTTAAAATGATTCATGAAAAGTCAGT
>NW_028234439.1:7131921-7134421 GCF_977035675.1 Penaeus japonicus
GTGCTGCAGGTGAGACTCATGTGATGGACTGGATATGAGGATATCTTCAACATAAGCAAAGCAATTGTCAAGGCCACGTGTTACCTCATTGATGAATTGCTGGAAGGTCTGGGCTGCATTTCTTAGACCGTGGGCATCCGCAGGAATTCAAAAAGGCCAAAAGAGTGGTAACGGTTGTTTTGTGGACGTCCTCCTCAGCTATAGGGATCTGGTGGTACGCCCGCACCAGACCAACTCTGGAGAATATGGTGCAGCCTGAGAGTTCCTGTTTGACATCCTGTACATGCGGCAAAGGGTATCTGCCGGGTATGGTCATAGTGTCATTAATCACCGCAGGTGGAGGGCAGACGACCAATTACTGTTGGAGGGGCGGATGATACCAAGGGATAGTATTCTCTCGAACTTGGCTTTGGCCGCCTTGCTAATTTATATATGGAAATGTTTGAGAATGAACTCCTTCTGCCCCCCCCCCCCTCGATCTGGTTTAGGTATGTTGATGATACTTTTTCTATATGGCCGTGCGGATTTCGATGATTTTTCGCATAAACTTAACAATCTTGTTCGTACCATTAAATTTAAAGTAGAATGGGAAAATGCAAGTAAATCACCCTTTCTTGACATATTGTTACATAATTTCAACGGTTATATAAGGTTTTCAGTTTACCGTAAACCCA
Source organism: Penaeus japonicus (assembly GCF_977035675.1). Taxonomy (NCBI): domain Eukaryota; kingdom Metazoa; phylum Arthropoda; class Malacostraca; order Decapoda; family Penaeidae; genus Penaeus; species Penaeus japonicus. Next base: position 7,132,596 of record NW_028234439.1, read on the forward strand.
CCCATGTTGCTAATTATCTTTTTTTTTCTCATATCATCCCTTATCCATTAAGAAATCAGTACCCTCGTCTGTTTCTCAGAGCACATAGAATCAGTGATAATGAGTTTATTAAAAAAGAACTTAGCATCATTATGGAATATTTTATAAACTTGGTTACCCTACTTTTTTCTTAGAAAAAGCACATTCACAAACAAGATCCAAATTTTATTCACAAACTCAAGTCAAACGTAAAGACAAGTCCGATAACTTATTAGTTGTGCCGTTTAACCAGTCACTCGAATTCAGTTACTTAAAAAGTGGATATCGATATAGTGTTTACTTATACACGTTGCGTAAATCTTTGGTCAAACACAATATATCCAGTGGTATTCTTTATTGGTACCTCTTCAGGCATTTATGCTATTCTTGTAAAAAATGTCCGAAGTTCTACATAGGGGAAACGGGTAGAGAGCTTGTGAAAAGAATAAGCGAACATAAACGCGATGTCAGGTACGCTAGGGAATCGAATGTTTTTGTTTTTTTTTATTCATACGCGTGATGCCGGTCATCAACTTGATTGGAATAACGTATAAAATTAATCCATAAATCGTCTAATTCCAACGAAAGACAGATGTTAGATTATCTTTTGATTAAAAAGCTTCCCAATTTTGACTTTAAGTGCTGGTCAGTGGGGTTTGGATGATCTGACCTCCTTTTTAGCTTTTCTTAGATTAATTGACCTTAACCATCCTTCAGTGACCTGATTTAGCCCTTGTTCCGTCTGTCTAATTTTCTAGTATGTATTCTTGTCAAAATTTACCTCTACTATTCATTTTTGGTTTGCCTACGCCTGATGAGGAACTTTCAGTAAAATTCGAAACGTAGCGAGGTTTTCCTTTCATATCATGGCAGCATTTTATTATATATATATATATATATATATATGTGTGTGTGTGTGTGTGTGTGTGTGTGTGTGTGTGTGTGTGTATGTATGTATACATACATACATATACACATATACATATAAATATATGCCTATATATATATATATATATATATATATATATATATATATATATATATATATATATATATATATATATTTGTGTGTGTGTATGTGTGTATTTATGTGTGTGTGTGTGACTATGCGCTTATGTATATGTATATATTTTTTATTGTTTATATATACATGTGTGTGTACATATATGTAAATGTATAGAGAAAGAGAGAGAGAGAGGGAGAAAGAGAGATCGAGCGAGAGAGAGAGAGAGAGAAAGAGAGAGGGAGGGGGAGCGAGAGAGGGAGGGAGGGAGGAAGAGAGAGAGAGAAAATAAATGGAGAGCCAGTGAACAGGAAGTTCAGGGAATTGCGAACAGTAGGAACCAGATCATGATTTTCCTTTTTGAATATTTTTGACTTTTTCTGTATACACTGCTTTCCTTGGTCATCTACAGAGGGGGGCGTTATCTCCGTTATCAAAGAACAATCTCGTATCGCCAGACATGAGTAAGTGCAGTGAACACTTGTTAACTTTCCTTGATTATCAATACAATTCGCTCTAGAACTATAGACATAAAGATTGTGTGTGTGTGTGTGTCTGTGTGTAAAATACATTCCTAGTGCCTATGGCAAGTCATTATACATATACATATATACATCCTGGATAGCCAAAGGGTAACGCAAATAAAAGTTAATTTATTTGGATTTGAATATGAGGATGCTGTTAGTTTGTAACACATCTTTATGTAATGTTTTATAATCTAATCTATTTGAAATGCAGACCTGAAGGATCTTTTTTTTCTAATCTCATATTTATCAATCATTTACATTTTCAAAAGATATTTTAT
>NW_028234439.1:7166921-7169421 GCF_977035675.1 Penaeus japonicus
ATTCCACTTTATACATAAACATATATGATGTGTTCTTCTATATGTTCTAATATATAACTGTTTGTATGTGTATGTGGTACAAATACATAAACATACACACATGTACGCCATATATACATATACATGTGTGCATATATGTATATATTATATATATATATATTGATATGTGTATACATATAATATTGTATGTGTGTGTATGTGTATATGTGTGTATATATATGTGTGTGTGTGTATATATGTATATTGTGTGTATATATATGTGTGTGTTATATGTGTGTGTATGTGTATATAGGTGTATGAGTGTGTATGTGTGCGTGTGCATGTATGTGTATATATAAAGCGCATACACACAGTTGATTCCACTTTAACCTGCATGCCTATACTGTGTGCATAGTTCAGAAGTAAAGGCAAGGGTAACAAACATAAATAAAAATAATGTGGCAAACAAAACATATCAAGACACTGGTATAATGATATAGATCAGAAACTAGTAACCTCAAAACGGGCATCAGAGTTATTCTAGAGGAAAACAAAAACGCATCGGCCAAGATTAAGGTGATCAAAGTGCATGCTGACACAGGGCCGTCCGTAGTTCTTTGAAAATATAGATTTGTACATTTTCTTTGTTACATTGGTTATTATTGTGTTGATTATTCTGGTCAGTGTTATCATTACTGTTATTCATTATCATTTAAAAATAGGTATATAGAGTAATACAAAAGAGTACAATAAGGAGGACCCATAATGAGCGAACAAGTACAAAACAAAACAATATACAATATCCTGTTGATTTTTTTTGTTAATATTATTCTCAAATATGCACGGTGCTATGCTGAGTTGTGTCATAAGTAAATATGATAAATCAAGACACAAGGGAGATGAGAAGAATAGTTAAGAAAATGAGAGATGGAAAAGAGAGAGAGAATGAGGGAGAGAGAGGGGGGGTAAGATCAAAAGAGAGAAAGTCATAGGAAAGTAAATGAGACTGATTACTCCGCAAGAGATGATGTACATGTACTATATTACCCGACAATAATAGCCCTTAATGATAGTCTAGTTGCCTACTACCTGTGGCTATTTCTATAGCATCTGTTTTTCTTGTGGTTCGTTATCATATAATTTTAATTACCATGTCTCATAGTGACTAAGTGCTAGGTTTCTATAGCGTGTATACATATAAACTTTGTATGAATTACTGAACGATCTTCCTAGGTTTGTAATGCACAAAGATCTATGATTAATGTTTTAAAAGCTTTATAAGCAAAAAAAAATGCGGTAAATTATGCACGGGAAAAGTTAAAATTTGTTTCATCTATTCTCTCATGTGAAGGTTGAAATGCGCACGAATTTTCCGGAAGCTCTCTGCGTTGGTAAAGAAAACACACATTATTCATGTGTTGTTTACAGAACTATTACGACAGAACAACCATGACAGAAACTTCCCCCTATAATCGTCAACATAAACATGCGACGTTAGAAAATGCGGAATACACTTTCTCGTTACTGCGAACATAGCAAATGGGTTTTCGTGTTTTCAATGGGGATTATCGTAAATTACCCTCGCTTTCTCTTTCTTTCTCTTTGTGTCTGTCTCTCGCTGTCTCTTCCCGTCCCCCCCCCCCTCTCTCTCTCTCTCCATCTCTCTCTCTCTCTCTCTCCCTCTCTCTCTCTCTCTCTCTCTCTCTACCCCGCTCTTTCTCTCTCTCTCTCTCTCTACCCCGCTCTCTCTCTCTCTCTCTCTCTCTCTCTCTCTCTCTCTCTCTCTCTCTCTCTCTCTCTCTCCTCTCTCTCTCTCTCCTCTCTCTCCTCTCTCTCTCTCTCTCTCTCTCTCTCTCTCCTCCCTTCTCTCTCTCTCTCTCTCTCCCTCTCCTCTCCCCTCTCTCTCTCTCTCTCCCTCTCCTCTCCCCTCTCTCTCTCTCTCTCTCTCTCTCTCTCTCTCTCTCTCTCTCTCTCTCTCTCTCTCTCTCTCTCTCTCTCTCTCTCTCTCTCTCTCTCTCCCACCCCCCCTCTCTCCCTCTCTCTCTCTCTCTCTCTCTCTCTCTCTCTCTCTCTCTCTCTCTCTCTCTCTCTCTCTCTCTCTCTCTCTCTCCCCTCTTCACCTCTGCTTTAAGTGTGTGATGAATTGGGTTGGTTACATACAGTCTGATGGCTTGTTTGCGGAGGGGGGGCGGGGGGGTGTCCGGAACTTTGGATGCTCCTTAAGAGCTTTAAAAATCAATTGTCATCAAGTGGGAACTGAATCCGGTACACATTTTTCATCTATTTATTTATTTAGTTATCTATCTATTTATATATCTGTTTATCTGTCTATCTATCAATCTATCTATCTATCTATCTATCTATCTATCTATCTATCTATATATAAAAGCTTGTGTGTGTGTGTGTGTGTGTGTGTGTGTGTGTGTGTGTGTGTGTGTGTGTGTGTGTGTGTGTGTGTGTGTGTGTGTGAAAATCACTTTCCGTCTCTCTCGCCCACTCTTTCATTCTTTCACTCTCTTTC
>NW_028234439.1:7186921-7191921 GCF_977035675.1 Penaeus japonicus
TAATAATAAAATTGATAAAGGTCTTAAATATATCATATGGTAACCGCTTTCCCTGTATTGATCATTAGCTATAGAACGATAGCCTATTAGTAATAGTTGCTCATTACCTCGGCAAATCTATAGAACCACCTCATTATGAGACTTTTTCCACCAATTAGTAACATTCTAGCTTTTCTCAGTTGGATATATCATTTTTAGGAATAATATATGTATATGTATTTATGTAAGTTATATATATATATGTATATATATATATGTATGTATATATATATATATATATATATATATATATATATATAATGTATATATATAATGTATATGTATACATATACACATATATATACATATATGTATATATGCATTTATATGTATAAACATATTTATTAATCTATGTATTTTTATACATTTATCTATATTCATATCCATATGTATATGTACATACACATACATGCATAATCTCTCTCTCTCTCTCTCTCTATATATATATATATATATATATATATATATATATATATATACATATACATATATATATTCATTATTCATATATATATTTATTTATACATATGTATATATATATATATATATATATACATATGAGAGAGAATGAGCGTGTGTGCGTGTCCGCGTGCACACCTTTGTGTGTGTGTGTGTGTGTGCGCGCGCGCGCGTCACCAACTTGCCTACAAAAATGTGTTAGTGTAAGGTTAATATAAGTCACTATCCCGTATATGTAAAGTTTTCATATATCACCAACTACTGGTCAAGGATATAGTAATATGACAGGAACTATATCAAGCACAAAAAGTTTAATTACGCGTCTCTGATCATTAACTCAGGCACTTTCGAATTCGCCCGAGAGTGTGTGCAACTTAAGGCAATAGAGAGTGAGCTCTTTTTACGTATATTCTAGTATCTTTTTTTTGGGGGGGGTCTTATCTCCTTATTCATGTATTGGTACAATGACGAATCATTTCTTTCTTCTTATTTTTAATTTTTTTTTCCCCAAGGATCGAAATTTTTCTCGTATTCTTCTTCTTTCATCTTCTCTTTTTTTCCCTTCTTTCTTATTTTCCATTTTAATCTTCATTTCTCACTCTTTGTCTTCCTCGGCGTCTTGACTTGTAATCTTCGTCTTACTCTTCTCACTTCTGAATCTACGCAACTTTCTTTCTCTCTCTCCTTCTTCTCGTTCCGTTCCGCTCTCCATCCTTCCCCCCCCCCCCTCCCCAGCAACCACCTCATACCACATCCCACCCCTTCCCTTACTTCACCTGAGTCACTACACTCTTCCATTCGTTCTCTCTTCATCATCTTTGCCTCTGCACTCCATCCTTCTTCTCCCCCCCACCCCCACCCCATCACCTACCCTCCAGACGCCCATTCCCCCCCCCCCCCACACCACCACCACCACCAGCTGGAGGAGCAAGTCTTGGCAGCCCTGATGACCTAAATACTTCTTCCTCTCTCTCTCCCTCCAGCTGACCTGCGTCGGGAGTTGCAGATTTGCATTGCATTGCAACTCTTGATAAAGTACCATAAGCCTTTGAATTCCATTTGAAACCGTTGAAGTTAGGGTACGCGTCTATCGCAACGCCCTTGGCAATTTAGTGAAGCGAAGGAGACGTCAGTAGCAGACCCTTCCTGCAGACGTAAGAAACGTCAGGATACATTAACTGTGTATGTACAATCTTATATTCTATTTTAGCAGAACTTTATTCAACAAGAGGCACATAAACGGGTTTTCTATTGTTTACTTCTTCTTGTCTCCTGAATACATTAACAAGAGGCTTCGTTCTGAAAGAAACATTTCCCTGAAACCAAACGAATACCAACGAAACCTGCCTGACACCAACCGCTAGCACCTCTGAGTGAAACTAGTCTCTGAAGACCTACTTTCAGCATCTCTAATGCCCGAGACACTAGTCTACATATCTACATAAAGTCCTGTGAATAATAGTCTCGTTAACTTGGCTCCTCTCGAGCTATCTCCCTCGCGTCATACTATAAAGTGTCTCATTCCCTCTAATGCAAAGTCTCGTAATGGATTTTTTTTTTTTTCTTTTTTTTTCAGGATGATTCCCTCTTCATCGCACGTAAAGATGAATGACGGCGATGATGAAAGACAGATGAGAAGAAAAACATGCAGGAAGGATTAAATTTGATGTCAAAAAAATCGACAGAAAATGGAAAGGCCACAAAATACTATCAACGGGAATTATCTTTAAGACTTAACGGGCCAATACCTTTCGAGTCACAGTCGCCGAAGAGCACAGGTCAGGGCCGTCGGAAACCTGGGTCACACAAACCCCCGAAAGGCAAGTCACAATCACCCACACGGGTCACGACCTCTTCCCTTCACAAAGGTCACGACCCTTCCCCTTACGCCCCCCCCCCCCCCAATAAAAAAGGAAGAAAGAATAAAAGAGATCATGATCCCGAGTCATGAAGAAGGCCGCCTAACCTTGGGCGGTGACGGCGGGCCTCGTCAGACGTAAAATTAGTGATAATCCTTGAGCCACTCGGGGATAGCTGAAACACGACCAAACAAACAAGTTATCGAGGAAATACCAGGACGGGGAGACGCCTACAGACAAGAACTTGCCGTCGCTCAGAGCTGGGTAAGGAGGACGGTGTGAGAATAAGCTGTGATTTAAATGTCCTTCGGCCACCCCAGATGTGTGCGGATTAGTAGGCAAGTATGCAATGAGGAAGAGATGCGGAGGCATGCACTGACATACTCACACATACGCACACGCACGCATTCATACACGTCTTTCCAAACATACATACACACATGCACGCATGCATACACACACATACACATATGTAATAATATATATATATATATAGTATGCATACATATATATATATTATATATGTAATATGTATATATATATATATATATATATATTTATATATGTATATTTATATATATATATATATATATATATATATATATATGTATATAGTATATATATATGTATATATATATATTTATTTATTTATAAATATATATATATATATATATAAATAGATATATGAATGAATAAATAAATATATATATATATATATATATATATATACATATATATATATATTCAGACAGGCAGACTTAAATGAAGAGAGAGAAAGGGGAATCCGAATGAGAGAGAAGGCTGGCAGCTAAACCGAAATAGATAACCAATTAAAAGTTTGTCGGCTACGTCCGCAAATAGTACAGAAGTTAATATCGTGAGGAACTTGATAATAAGAAACCCGAGTTAAGTTACAAGTTCGCTTCTATGACTGGCGAAAAAAAATTACGGAGGTCCTTTGTTTTGTAGACAGATGACGAAAAGGTAAACAGGGTACGCCCACCAAGCAGCGCATTTTCATTTTCTCTAATAAGAAGCAGTAGTAAAACCCAAGCAGCGCATTTTTATTTTCTCTAATAAGGAGCAGTAGTAAATTACAAAAGAGTATGAATAAAGTACCTGCAGCTTTTGAGGGAGCGAAGCCCCAAAATACAAGGGAAAACGCATCTCCCAACCCCTTTGATGCGATCCTCATTAGCCAAATGAAAAAAACTCCGAAATAAACGTCTCGATCTTTCTAAATCTCATTAGTCCTTTAATGAGGTAACGAGTAATAAAATAAAAAATTGATTCACTTCCACTCGAAAAGAATGGAGGACAGGTATATCTATGCATTTATATTCCCACGTGATATATGAACATATCTATCAATCTGTGCTTGTGTGTGTGTGTGTGTGTGTGTGTGTGTGTGTGTGTGTGTGTGTGTGTGTGTGTGTGTGTGTGTGTGTGTGTGTGTGTGTGTGTGTGCGTGCGCCTAAGTGTATGCATGTGTGAATTACGGTATGCGTATGTCCGTGTACTTATAAAAATGAATATAACTATAAAAATAACACACACACACAAAGGCACACGCAAATAAACAACCGGCGAATTATATACACAATTAAAAAGAAACAAAAACGAAGATGGCGAACAGAAGAAGGAAAATAACAGGAAAGGGGAAAGGCGAAGATTAATATGAACTTGATGATACCAAAACATAAAAGCTTTAACAACCCTTATATACACTAACAAAAGAACCGAAATAGCAACAATAAAAACACAAGAACAAAGAGAACATATAACGCTAATATCAAAGAGAAAACGTTAGGGAAAAAATAAAAGTAGAATCGCATGATATAGAAGACTTTCCTCACGTTAGTATCAATACTGTTATTATCATTATCATCATTACTATCATTATCTGTATCATTATTATCATTATCTTATTTATTGCTATCATTATTTTAGTGTTATAATCAGTATCATCACCATTATTATCACTGTTATTAGTGTCATTATCATTATTTTCATGATAAAGATAATCATGATCATCATTATCATTATCATTATCGTAATCATTAATATCAATATCATTATAATTACCATACTATTGCTATAAGAATCATCATTATTATATCTTTGTTATCAGTATCATCATTATTATATCTTTGTTATCAGTATCATCATTACTATAAACTATATAGACATAAATATATAGACATTACATATATATATATATATATATATATATATATATATATATATATATATATATATATATATATATATACATATACATATATACATATATACATACACACACATATATATATATATATATATGTGTTTGTGTGTTTGTGTTTGTGTGTGTTTGTGTATGTGTGTTTTTATTAGTGTATGTGTGTTTTTATGTATTATGTTGTTTGCATTTTTTGTCGTGTGGGTATTTTGGTATTTGTGTCTGATTGTGTTATTGAGTGTGTGCGTTTGAATGTCTCCAAATGTCACCACCTCTCACTCTTTTCTTCTTTCGTCTTTGTTTCGCCCTACACATAAAACGAAACCGTAGACACACAAGGAATACGCGAATCTCACAAACGACCACAACTCTTCCAAAACCACAAAAGTCAGTAGTTCAGTAGTCAGTAAGTCACTGTTTGT
>NW_028234439.1:7214421-7216921 GCF_977035675.1 Penaeus japonicus
CATGCATCAATAACAGTCTGTATTCGTATTACCAGTGTCACTTCATGCCTAGATTACGTTTGTATATATTTTCTCTTCCTTCATATTTTCATTATCGTTTTGTCCTCTTTAAGGTTAAGTCTTAAGTCTTAACTTTAATTTCCTTCCTCCAGTTTATATAATTTCATATTCCTTTTTTCCCCAAATCTTATTTCCATTGTTTTTTCCTTCTCTTCATATTCCAATCCCTATTCCCCACCCATTTTTCCTTCTCATTATATACCTTTTCCCTCTTTTCTTTAATTATTTTTCCCTCTTATTACTTTCCATTAACCTTTTTTTCCTAATGTGATATTTGCATAATTTCCCCCTCTTTCATGATCACCTTGTTTTTTCATCTTTTTTTCCTTTGCCTTTTCCTCATCAGTTCCCTCTGCATGACCTCGCTGCAAATGGATATTCTCCTGCAGGAAATTAACACGTATGTTATATTATGCAACATCTGGCGGTAACATTAGTGGTTTAACCGATATACTGCTTTGAGACCTTGGTTTGAATTCATATTGTGAATATCGTAGAGAGAACGAGAAAGGGAGGAAGAGAGAGAAAGAAAGAAAGAAAAAAAAGAGAGACAGAGACAGAGGAGGGGTGAGAAGAGACAGAGGGAGGGAAAAAGGGAGAGAGAGAAAAAAAAATGAAAGAGAGCCAGAGGGGTACTATCAACTATCGCCGTAGTTGCCGTCTAAATATCTGCTTTCGACCCGGAGAACGGCCTCGAATTCCGCGCCGGGTGTCGAACGTCGGGTTGACTTTGATAGGAACTGCAAGTTCGCTTCTAAGTGTTTTACTTATGTTTTTATTCTGAAGGAACTCGTGTGTGTGTGTGTGTGTGTGTGTGCGTGTGTGTGTGTGTGTGTGGATGAAACGATGGATGGAGGGATGTATGTACGCGCACACACTCAAACACACGAACAAACACACACACACGAATGCAGATTGAGAGGGAATACAGACAGAAGTATACTGAACATATACAAACATAAATAGAGAGATAAAGGTGGAAGGTAGGGAGATTAAATATGAATCAGTGAACAGCAAATACACAGACACAGACATCTCAGTGATCAGACAGACAATGCGTGATGCATAACAATAGCTTAAGTCTCGGATCAATGTAATGTAACTGCGTTGTATGATTAGTGTGCTAGTGGGCTTGTAAGGACTATTGATGACTGTATTCCTTGCTTATTAAACTCAGGTCCACGTTAATCATATAGCAATAATCACCGTCATAGTTGCTAACCAAACACACACGCATACAGAGAGAGAGAGAGGGGGGGGGGGGGGAGTGAGAGAGAGAGAAGAAAAAAAAAATATGTAAAGCAGAATGAAAGACAGAGAAGAGATTTGAAGAGTTAAGACAGATACACAGAAAAAGAGAGTGAAATAAATAGAACTTCCAGGGAAAAGGTAATTACAAGAATTGAGCGCTCTTGCGTGACGTTATAGGACGGCTACTTCAGAGGGTAATAGTACGCTCTAGCACGTACAGTATCCCTATTGGAAGGATGTTTTGTAGAAGTTTATTGTTCTGAGCTTCGGCTTCGTCTCCTGCCGTTCTTTCTGCCGGCTTCTCTCTCTCTCTCTCTCTCTCTCTCTCTTCTCCCATTCTCTTTCTCTCTTTGTCTAATTCCCCCTCCCCCCCCTCTCTCTTATTCATTTTTTTCCCTTTTGCTCCTTTTCTTTTCTTTTTGTTCTCTCTCTTTTTGAAGGCACTCGTGTGTGTGTGTGTGTGTGTGTGTGTGTGTGTGTGTATGTGTGTGTGTGTGTGTGTGTGTGAGTGTGTGTGTAAATATATGTACATTTATATGTTTATATATGTATATATATATAAATTTATATATATATATATATATATATATATATATATGTCTGCTTTCTCTCTATCTATCTATCTATATATCCTTATTTTTCCGCTTCCTTTACCTCCTCCTTCCGCCTTTGCACCGAGGAATCCTCAGCAGGCAGGTGGGTGTCGGTCCTTTATTGAGTCCTTGTCGGCCTTTGGTGATATTCCTAGACACCTTATGTCCCGTTTTGCTCTATTTTCTTTTTCTTTTATCTCCTTCTTTTAACCATTTTACGATTTTGTCCTGTCAAGTGCCTTGAATTTCTTTTTCCACTGACTGGTACACAAAGGAAAAATTTTTTTTCTTCTGGTATAGGTACCTCTGTACTTAATGTTCTGAATTCCCTGTTTTTATGTACAGGAAGTATTCGCTCCGTTTTTTTTTTTTTTTTTTTTTTTTTTTCGTTTTTTGTATTTCCCGACCTCGCGGTTACAACGTGAAATCTGAAATTTATTATAATCTTTTCATACAAGTAAGCATCCTTTGGAACCTTCCCACAAACTCCAAAGGAAAAGATAAGATACTTATATATATCTATATATATATTTCTGAAGAGATTCCAAGACATGCATATAAACATCCCACTATGTTCGCCTGAATTCAATATTTCT
>NW_028234439.1:7226921-7231921 GCF_977035675.1 Penaeus japonicus
TGATGATAATAGGATATCTTTAAGAACAAATCACCCAGAGCGTCAATCTAATAACAATACATCCAGTTTCTTTGATCACTCAACCGGAACTCGGTAGAATTAAATTCACAATCTGTTCTTTCATCTAGTGAAAACAGGCATCCGTGTTGCACCTACTATGACTGTTACGTCGCAAATTTCCATGATAGACAAATATACCCGTTTCTGATGTGTCTGTTCGATATACTACACGCAGAAACGGCGATGCTTGATGGTCTAGGATATGTGCATATTGACACATCATGCTTTCCCCAGAAGGAGAACGCCCACAGATAATGTGGTTCGATCGAGTCAGGTTTGGTAGCTACCAGTATGAATTTAGCAGTTGGCTGTATGCGACTGTGGGATCAACCTACACTTATCAATGAAATGCACCACATCCAGCCAGAAGGAATCAAAGCATAGTTCATCCAGCTGGGATCAATGTCAGGACAGTACGCTTAGCAGAGATCAAACACATCGCACTCAGAGCGCTCTGCGTGCAATGGTCTTGAATTGATGCTTATGATAATAACAACAACAACAACAATTATGATGATAAGGATAATAATTACAATTATGAAAATGATGATAAAAACAATTATAATATTAACAATGATGATAATAACTGTAATGATAGTAATGATGATATTAACAATGATCATAACAAGAATAAGAATTACAACAATAAATTATAACGGTCTATGTTCTAATACAGAATATATATGATATAATGTATAACACTAAAATTATGATAATGAATGATAATGATGATTATTGTGAAAATGTTCATGAAAATAATGGTGGTAATGATCTTTGTCATAATAGCAGTGGTGATGATTATCGTAATGATAATGATTGTAATGCTACTATAGATAATGCTAATAATGGTAATCATAATAAAAATAATAACGATAATCATAATTATTATGATGATAAGATAAATAGTAGTTATAATGATAATGATAATAATAATGATAACATTGATGATCATCATTATGATAATGATGATAATGATAACAATAAGGACAATGATAATCAAAACCAAAGCAATAATAACAACAATAACATTGATAAAAATGATAATGTAAACGGCAATCCTAATAACCACGATAGGAATGATAAAAAAAAAAAAAAAAAAAAACACGACTTCCCCTTTTAGAACAAAAATAGTAACAACCATGATAGGAAAACAAAACAAGAATCACTCTCCATTTCGCAAAAAAAAAAAAAAAAAAAAAAAAAAAATCAGGATATCCAAACAATTATATGAACTCGGAGGCCTCTCCTGTATTCCACGCCCTTCCCAGAACACCAAAGAACATGATACTCATAAAGTTGTTTATATTCCGTTTCCAGAAAAGATATTTACATAATGTTGGTTCTTGGGATTTTGAGTGATTGTGCTGGTTTAGCTTCTTTTTTTTTCATTCTAAGTATCGTGTGTTTATGTGTATGTCTGAGAGAGAGAGAGAGAGAGAGAGAGAGAGAGAGAGAGAGAGAGAGAAAGCGAGAAAGAGAGAGAGATGGGAGAGAAAGAGATTACTAAATCATTAACCAATACTGAATACTTTTTAATGTAATATTAGCCCCAAAACCTTGAAAAAAAAGAATATCCGAAAAAAAATGTGTATATTTGCCAAAACTTCAGGGACCTCATGTAATTAATTCACTTTTCTGATGAACGCGCAAATCTAACTTTCATAAAATTTCATAAAATCATTTTGCATTCATGAAAAAAATTGTGTGTGCGTGTGTGTGTGTGTGTGTGTGTGTGTGTGTGTCTGCACGCGCGCGCATATATGTGTACGTATGTCTATATATGTGTGTTTGTGGTGTATGTATACGTATTTGCGTTTGCGTATGTGCATATATGTGATCGCGCGTGTATACACATCCACATATATATGCATGCGAATGTATATGTGTATCCGAGTGTATGATTAAGTACATGTATGTACCGATGCGAAAGAATCCACCAAGGGTCAACGACAAAGGAAACAACGAAAGGTACGCGAAGATAAAAATAGGGATGGAAGGATATAAAGATAAAGATGTAGAGGAAGGGAGATGAATAAAAAGATAGGGATGGGGGGATATCAAGATAAAGATGTAGAGGAAGGGAGATGAATAAAAAGATAGGGATGGGGGGATATCAAGATAAAGATGTAGAGGAAGGGAGATGAATAAAAAGATAGGGATGGGGGGATATCAAGATAAAGATGTAGAGGAAGGGAGATGAATAAAAAGATAGGGATGGGGGGATATCAAGATAAAGATGTAGAGGAAGGGAGATGAAGATAAAGATAGGGATGGAGGGATATCAAGATAAAGATGTAGAGGAAGGGAGATGAAGATAAAGATAGTGATGGAGGGATATCAAAATAAAGATGTAGATTAAGAGAAAGATAGTGATGGAGGGATATCAAGATAAAGATATAGATGAAGGAAGATAAAGATAAAGATAGTGATGAAGGGAGATAAAAATATTGAAGAAGGGATATAAAGATATAGATGAAGAGAAAGATAGTGATGCAGATAGATAAAGATAAAGATATATATGAAGAGAAATGAAGATAAAGATAGTGATGGAGGTATATCAAGATTAAGAGAGGTGAAGATAAAGATATCAATGGGGGATATCAAGATAAAGATAGATGAAAATAAATATAGTGATGGAGGGATATCAAGATAAAGATATAGACGAAGAGAGATAAAGATAAAGCTAGTGGTGGAGGGATATTAAGATAAAGATAGTGATGAAGGGAGGTTAAAATCAAGATAAAAGGGAGAGATATAGATAAAGGGAGATAAAGGTAGTGTTGGAGGGAGATTAAGATAAAGATTAACAAGAGAGATGAATATATAGATGAAAAGAGATAATGATAAAGATTGTGATAGAGGAATATGAGGATAAAGATAGAGATATTGAGGAAGGGAGATTAAGATAAAGATAGTGATGGGTGGAAATTCGATTGAAGAAGATAAAAAGATATAAAAGAAGGGAGATGAAGATAAAGAGTGGTAGAGAGAAATTAAGATAAAGGTAAAGAAGATAGATAAAGGGAGATAGAAATAAATATATTGATGGAAGATTATGATAAAGATATAGACGAAGTGAGGTTAATTTAAAAATACAGATAAAAGTATAGATGAAAGGAAAGAAAGATGTAGATGGAGGGAGATTAAGATAAAGATAGAAAAGAGAGATAACTTCTCTCTCTCTCTCTTCACTCTTCTTTCTCTTTCTTCTCTCTCTTTCTTTCCCTCTCTCTCTCTCTCTCTTTCTCTCTGTAAACCACTCGATGCCCGGGTTGTAAGCCTGGAAGTCAGAACTGTTTGCTCTGCCTGTTCTCTTGTCTCTCTGTGATCTCTCTCTGATCTGATATGTCCTAGGTACCTTCTGCGTCCATCTTAAGTACGAACCTTGAGTCGCTTTCTACACCTCAGGGCTTCCACTAGCAAATGCAGCTGCAAAGGGCGGCTGTAGTTTAGAGGCGGAAGCGATCACAGGAAACAGGACACAACAGGTCAGAAGAGACTGCCAGCGATATAGCACTGAATTAAGTAGAGTGTATAATCAATGTCTTAAGTCACATGATATGCAATATCAGTGCCTTACACTGCTCGGACCACACTATTAGACGGCCCCGTCGTATCTTAGACAAATAATCAGGCTTTAACCACAATAAACTAGCTAAAATAAATGTCTCCACCCTACAAATGGGCTTCTGGTCATTGGACGGTATCTGCACCAGACTTCGCAGGTAGTTGTGACATTCAACCATAAACTAAAACATTATTAAAATCATTGGCCGGTGCAGCAGCACCAATGGGTACTAATCAGTGACCCCAGTAGATATGTAATGTGTATGATATAAGAGATGATTCAATAAGGTGTATCTGCACTGAAAGAGAAGGCACTAAGACTGGCCTCATGACAGCATAAAATGGGTGACTACAGTGAACAGGTGGACCCTAAGAGGTGGCCCCAAAATCATACATATACCACGGGAAAAAGTACAATAGATAGAGTAAATACAGGTTGGCTGTGAGTATAGAGAGACATCATATGGGTAGATTTTGCCATGCACCCAAACACTGTACAACTCAACCACCGTACCTTGGTGAAAACAGGCACCAACACAACACAGAAATAGACGGCTTGACGAGGATTCTCGACTGCAGGAGGAGGGGAATAAACAACTTGTGTGCACCTTGCATGACTTCTTAAGCGTCATGCGTCTTGCATGGCTCCCTGAACAACATGTGTGTGTCCTACACACCTTCTGAATAACATGCGTGTATCTAGCACAGATTCCTTAAGCGACATGCGTCTTGCATGTCTACCTGAACAACGTGAGTGTGTTCTGCATGACTTCTGAATAACATGCATGCATCTTGCACAGCTTCCTTAAGCGACATGCGTCTTGCATGGCTACCTGAACAACATGTGTGTCTTGCATGGCTTCTGAATAATATGCGTGCATCTTGCACGACTTCCTTAAGCCACATGTGTCATGTACGGCTTTCTTAAGTGACATGCATCTTGCATGGCTACCTGAGCAACATGAGTGCATCCTGCACGGCTTCTGAATAACATGCATGCGTCTTGCACAGCTTCCTTAAATGACATGCATCTTGCATGGCTTCCTGAACAATATGCGTGCATCCTGTACGGCTTCTGAAAAATATGCATGCATCTTGCATGGCTTCCGAATGATATGCGTGCGGTTTGCATGGCTTCCGAGTAATATGAGTGCATCTTGCAAATATATGAACAATAAACAACAAACAATAATAGCACTTTGGAACCGCCAAGAGAAGAACATACAAAAGAAGAATTGAAAAGTAAGAAATGCAAGAAAATAGGGATATGAGTAGCACTTGTCGACGAGAAAAGTTAGGTACAAAATAACATGTGTACTTTAACGGGTGGCGAATAGGTAAATTGATAGATAAAATTTTGGGAGCACTGATTA
>NW_028234439.1:7236921-7239421 GCF_977035675.1 Penaeus japonicus
GAATATTAAGAAAAAAAAGGACAGGGAGAGGGAGAGGAAGAGGGAAAGAGAGAGAAAGGAAGAAGCAAGAAGAGGGAAGTAGAGAAGAAAGAGTAAGAGGGAAGGGGAAACGAAAGAGGAAAAGGGATGGAGAGATATAGAGAATAAAGTGGGGAGAAAAGCACAAAAGGAAGAGGAAGATGAGCGGAAAAGGATGGAGAGAAGCAGTGAAGCAAAATAAATAGGAAAGGAGAGAGACGGGGAGAGTAGGAAAAAGATAGATAGAGAGAGTGAGATGCACTCACAAAAGGTTTTTAGCGAAAGTCTGGTAGTTCTTCTGTCCTTCATTGGGAGATGACGGCACACGCGGATATGTTAATAATTACTGTAGTAGCGAGTGGCTTCTTGGACATCTCCTGGGCGGTGTGTCTCACGACAGAGGCGAACCCCGGCAGAGACTGAGTGGTATAATCAGTGAGGACAGACTGCGCAGTTGTGAGTGATGGCAGAGTGACCGAGGGTAATTCAGTTCAGTGCAGAGATATTTGCGAAGACGTCGCTTCGCCCGGGACATATGCACGAGGCCTCTGTCAGCTATAAATGCTGACTGATCTGATCATCATAACTGAATGTTTACCGTGGCGGTCGGAGTGCCTGTAGGCGCTCCAGTTGCCAAGGGGCAAAAGACAGGCATAGGCGTCTAACCAGCCCGTCTCTGGCCCCTGCCTGAGGAAGCGAGTGTGCTCGCACTCCATCAGGTAGTGCTCTAATTTGGCGTCCGGTGCGCCACAATGTTCCCAGCGTCGCTCATCATGCCCAATGGTGGGTACGATTTGCCACGCACAAGGATAGCCTATTCTCAGTCTGTGAAGGCTGACTTCAGCACACCTTGATATTCTGGGGGAGAGTATCAGCGACTCATAGCCTGTGGCATCTGAGTACCAGCTGGCCAAGGGAGAGGTTCTTGTTTCCTCTCTATGTTGCTGCAGGGCCATCGTTTTACGCCTTGGCAGTTCTCAGCCTGGATGCACCACAAGATCACTCAAGGGTTTCTTCCTGCCTTCTTCTGCCAACCTGTTGGCTAAGTCATTCCCTTTAATACCAACATGGATTTGAATCCAGTTGATGACAATGCGTCTACCCTGATCCAGGATTCTCTGAGCAATGGTGAGAATCGAGGTCAGAAGATAAACGTTATCAATGGGCGTGCTTTGTTGCAGGTTGTCAATGGCAGCCTGCAACATGCCCGTCCGTCTGGGCTGCATGGGCTAGGGCTCACATAAGAGCGACT
This sequence comes from Penaeus japonicus, assembly GCF_977035675.1. Lineage (NCBI taxonomy): Eukaryota > Metazoa > Arthropoda > Malacostraca > Decapoda > Penaeidae > Penaeus > Penaeus japonicus. The sequence goes on from NW_028234439.1 coordinate 7,238,192, forward strand.
GCCTCTGCCTGGAGCGAGGAGGCATTGTCAGATACCCGCATAGCTTTCACCATGCCCCTTGCTGCAAAACCGGCGCCTGCAGTGCGGGTGATGGTGTCTACAGAACCATCCGTGAAGTAGGTTTTACTACCCGGCGGAGTGATTGCTGTGATATTCCTCTACACCTCATCCCTTAATAGAGGAGGTGAATACTGTCTTTCTCCTTGATAGGCTCATGACAGAAAACTCTATCAAGGATCGTGCCCACATGCCCTGACATAGTCAGGGTGGGGGAGGTCCATGCCCTTAACCAGTAGTGTCTCCTTGAGCTCAAAGCGTATCAGCACCCTGGCAATGTGATACAGCCAGGTGTTGTTAGCAAAGAATTCGTGGTTCTGTGCAAGCCGATGCTGCACTTTCTGCCTTTGCTGCGAGTCCGGCGGGGACTGTAGGACTTTGGCAAAGAACTGGGCCGCCATCTGAACCGAGGGTAAGCTAGGTCAAACCATTTTAATACTGACTTGAACGATCGAGATGTTAACAGGTTTCCTAGTTGGTATTTTCCTCGTCGTACCCACGTGGCACCAACATATCGCCACATGGGCTTGGAGTACGTTTCGCAGAGAGAGAGGGTGTGATGGGTGTCTTAGTCTGTTGGAACCAATAACCCAAACAAAATAAGAATATGATGCCAGACACAGGGTTTATGCAATTCAAGTTTATTATACAACACAGATAGTCTGACGTTATGGTACACGATAGATAATATACACAACAGCACAATGATCACAGTAATATATACTATCACTGAACGTATAAACAGGCAGAGAAATCAGGTGTCTGCAGCAGCGCAGTCGATCCTGGTCTGGCTGTATATCCCAGACATTCCATTTATATGGAAGGGATTCCCTTCAACAGTTCCCAGCAGAAGCTACGCGAGAAGGTAGTCCGGAATGTAAGGTATTTAACTCTTTTGAGGGTCAACGTAACTGGGGAGGCAACTATGTGTGAATTACCTGTCCATCAAAGTTGACCTGATATGACCCGGCGATTGCCTCGCAAGCTAGAATGTGATTCATGTAAGCTTTGTATTTTGATCTATTGATATTTGATATCATATATAAACATAATATACAGTCCTTATATAAAGAGAGAGAGAGTAGGAGAAAGATAGACTAGGCTAGGGAAAACATAGATAAAGAGAGATAGAGGGGGATTTCCGACACCTGAGAGCAATATAGGGAGCAGGTT
>NW_028234439.1:7251921-7254421 GCF_977035675.1 Penaeus japonicus
AAGATACTTTGTTGTTTGTCTTTGTAAAGATATTTTGTTGTCTCGCTAATAAGATATACTGTCTAACTTTATAGATTTTTGTTGTTTATCATTATAAAGTTATATTGCTGTCTAGATGTGACTTATAATGATATATTTTGCCATTTGTTTATTTACATCAATACACACACACACACACACACACACACACACACACACACACACACACACACACACACACACATATATATATATATATATATATATATATATATATATATATATATATATATATATATACAGTATATATATATATATATATATATATATATATATATATATATATATATATATATATGTCTTACATTTTACAGTAACCTACAACCCAGACTTCACAAAGTAATTTTTCTAAAACAGGGGACATGTAGTTTCAATACACAAAAGCAATCTAGAATTTGCATAATATTTGGATAATGAAGACGGTGCCATAGGAGCTTGCATGAGAATCAATAATTCCACAAAGAAATTAGAAAATGACGTTTTGGTATATTTTCATCAGAATTACACAATTCTCGTAATTTTGATGACGATGAAACGACATTTTCAGAGAGAGAGAGGATAGAAAGATGGATAGATTGAATGGTAGATAGATATGTATATATATGAATATATATATATATATATGTGTGTGTGTGTGTGTGTGTGTGTGTGTGTGTAAACCTTAATTCCATTCTTACCTCCACAGAGAAAATGAAAATCGCTTAACAGGAGCAACTGGTAACTAAGCTTTTAACGCGTGCCAATAAACAGTAAATCATGCTTATCATTTCCAGTTTAGAAGAACAACAAACACTTTTGGCAAGAATTTTCTTAGGTTGCATAGTATTTTTTTCGTTACCAGTATTGAAAATATTATCTCAGTATTAATAATAATGGTGTTAGTGGCAATATCCTTATATCATTTTTATTGTTGTTACTGTTAACATTATTATTATCAATAGTAAAATAACTATCACCATTTGTATTAGTCGTATCATTATCATTCTGGACATCATTATCATTATCAATGCTCTTTCATTAGCAACATCACTAACATTAACGCCCTTTCTCAGAAAATTCCAATTTGAATCATGATCATTGAATTCATGTCTTTAGATAACTAATATTCTGTACGAGTAATTTCAATTATCTAGACTGGATAAATTCTTGATTATTTCGCATTGGGAAGTAATAAAATTATTTGATTTATTTGTCTGTAAGGAAGTTAATTATGGATCAAGATGATTGCTTTCTTTTAAGTAACTATTTCGTCTATGCCATTTAATATATGCATCTTCAATTCCTATTCATTAATATCAGGATGTTATGGATAAGCTTCTAGACATTATTATGGTATTATAGGTATGAGTCCCGTATAAATGTGTATATATATATATATATATATATATATATATATATATATATATATACATATATATATATATATATATATATATATATATATATATATATGTGTGTGTGTGTGTGTGTGTGTCTGTGTGTGTGCATGTGTGTGTGTGTGTGTGTGTGTGTGTGTGTGCTGTGCACACATACACACGCACATACACACACACACACACACATGTATTTATATATATATATATATATATATACATATATATATGTATATATATATATATATATATATATATGTATGTATATGTATATATGTGTGTGTATATATGTATATAGATATATAGAGATATAGATAGATAGATATATGTATGTATGTAGATACGCACATACATGATTCTCAGTAAATCAAACCGTTGGTTAAGACGGTCTTCCGGAATCACATTCGTATTCTATTGTGGAATCCAATCGCTGTTTCAACAACTACTACTGCTACTACTATTATTACTACTACTACTACTACCGGACTAGAAGAAGTACGTGCGTTAGCGACATATACAGGACTATCTTTCTTCTGTCGCCCCCTTTGCCTGCCGCCTCGCCCTCCAAAATATTCAATCGCATTTGGTTTAACGTAAACTATTTTGACGTTTTACTCAGCTGTATAAAATGGAGATTGTTGACAAGGGAGAGTGGACACAGGAACACAGGAAGAGGTGAAGAGAGGGGTGGACACGGGAATGCAAGGAACGGCTGGTGTATACCTCGCAGTACGTAACGTAAGTATATAAGGACATGGACAAGGAAGTAATCGGCTTAAATCTGTCAATAGCCTTGGAAACACGTGTTGATGTTTACTTCAGACAGGGAGTGAGTGTAGTTTGATGAGGTTTATATAGAAAGGGATATATCATGATTAAATGATTGTGATTATAGTAATGGTAATCATAGTAATAATGATAATGACTTTGGTAATATGACTGATAATAATGATAATAATAATAATAATGATAATATCAACAATAATAACAAGATAATAATGGCAATGGCAATAACAATAAGAACAGGGATGATAATGATGATAATAATGACAAAGAAATAAGGATAATAATAATGACAATGATAATAA
>NW_028234439.1:7274421-7284421 GCF_977035675.1 Penaeus japonicus
GTCAATAATAATGAGATGATGATAGAAATAATGACATAATGATAATGCCGATAATAATCATTACAAAAAGAATGACAACAATATTATTGACAAATATGATGACAATAATAATCAACACGATAATGATAGTATTTTATGTAAAAGTGTGTATGAATATTTATCTTGCATAATTGTATTTGCAGTATATATGATATATATTAATTATGTATCAAAGTACAGTAAATAACATATATGTGCATGAATGTAAATATACAATAAAATGTATATGGCGATAATATAACCAGACTGGATAGAGAGAGATAGAGATCGAAAGAGAGAGAGGGGGGGAGCAGGACAGATAGATAAAGAGAGATAGAGAGAGGGAGAGGCATATATATATATATATATATATATATATATATAGAGAGAGAGAGAGAGAGAGAGAGAGAGAGAGAGAGAGAGAGAGAGAGAGAGAGAGAGAGAGAGAGAGAGAGAGAGAGAGAGAGAGAGGGATAGATGGATAGATAGAGAGAGAGAGAGATAGAATTGTATGAAAAATAATAAGGATTTTCAACATAACTTTTTTTCAAAAATGTATTTGACAAAATCAAAAGTAATAAAAACAGTAAGCAAATATGAATGTCAATACCCAACTTCAAAGGCCCTTATTCTCCAAATAACATATCATCCTAATATCACAACATAACAGCATTTAATCAACTGAAGCATATCGGTTTATAACAAGCTACAAGTCAACACAACAAATTAAAATAGAAGTGTTAATATTTTCTCGTTCGTTTTGCTAAATCAATTTCCCGAAAGTAATTAAGGTAAGTGGCCAGTAATTGAGATGCAAATGAACTGCATTCGGTCAACGATCAAATGTCAATATTTTTGTAAAGAATAACAGTTCATCTTGTTTTCCTCTCCTCTCTCCTGTCTGTCGGTTAGTCGGTCGGTCGATCGGTCTCTCTCTCTCTCTCTCTCTCTCTCTCTCTCTCTCTCTCTCTCTCTCTCTCTCTCACTTACTCACTTTCTCTCTGCCTGACTGACTGTCTCAGCTTCTCTCTCTCTCTCTTTCACTCACTCTCTCTGTCTGATTGTCTGCTGACTGTCTCAATCTCTCTCTCTCTCTCTCTCTCTCTCTCTCTCTCTCTCTCTCTCTCTCTCTCTCTCTCTCTCTCTCTCTCTCTCTCTCTCTCTCTCTCTCTCGCTCTCTCTCCCTCATTTTCTCTCTGCCTGACTGACTGTTTCAGCTTCTCTCTCTCTCTCTCTCTCTCTCTCTCTCTCTCTCTCTCTCTCTCTCTCTCTCTCTCTCTCTCTCTCTCTCTCTCTCTCTCTCTCTCTGTTTCACTCACTCTCTCTGTCTGATTATCTGCTGACTATCTCTCTCTCTCTCTCTTTAATCTCTCTGAACGGACTGGCGTAAATTAATAGCCTGTTGAAATGTAATTTGATCCCCGACCACAACGTGAAATGTATGCATTTTGTTTTATCATTTGTTGTAAAGTTTGCCCTTCCGTGTAAACTCCTCTACTTGAAATAATAATTGTAGTTGGTCTGTAAAAAATAAAATCGATTATCAACATGGACAATATCAGTAGTAATAATTAAAATCTTGCTAGTACTGATAATGTCATCATCGCCATAATTATTATTGCTATTGGCAACACTATCATTACATTCAATAAAATATCCATTATAGTATGACTATCTGCTTCAAAAAGTATATCAATAAAATGAAAGAAATTAGAATGATACCGTTTTTTTATTCAAAATCACACATTACATTTTATAAAGTATATAATAATCATTCCACAAGACTTCACAAATGTTCTTCGACCTGTCCCTGTACTAAAGGATTAGCCATAACTATCCTTAACTTAACTGCCTTTTAACTACCTTTAACTACCCTTTCAGTGTTCCTTCGCAGTTTTGATACTGTTATTGATGTCAAAGTTGGGTAAACTCTTTTCCTTTTCATGTTAATAGTAAATATGATTATTTGCTTGATTGATTTTTATACAGAATAGGTAAATAGATATATGGGAATTAATATATCTTTTTACAATTAAAATGTTTAAATCAGTAATGATGATATTGATAATACTACTATTAGGTAGTGAAAGGGTCGGCTGACTTTTGGTCTAGTTATATTAAACGGTAGATTCAAGCAATAGAAAATCAGACATTGGGTAATGACGCCCCTCGATATCTAAAACTAGATCATTTGCAAAATACCTGCTTTTTCAGGCACTTCATATTTTACCATAATTTTATTCTCATTGGAAATTATTTAGCGTAATACATTTTCGTGTTTTGTCTCCATTATTGCATCTTTGTTCCGCACGACTGAGATGATTCTCATAACTTTTTTGTAGCACGACTCGAGGTGAACTCCTTGTGTTGTAACTCGGGAAACAGATGGCATAATGTGTTGACTGTGCCTCGGTACTTCTCGTTCTTATCCGTTTAGCCTCAATGGTACTGGTTATGTGTTAGCGGTCTAAGTTGAAAATCACTTGTTAAGAGAATGACGCACAGCACAATCGATTTTCCACTATTGAATTGCCTCGTGTTTGACTATCATGCCTATTTTTTCCGTCCTCTTCTGTCGTGTATTCCGCACGAACAAGGATAATTTTAGAGTGGGGTAATAAGCTCACAAGGATATTAGTAGAGCAGAGTAGATGATGCCACTTCTGAAGTTAGGGAAGGGCATCTAGTGGGGCCAGGAGGTCAGAAATACCAGAAGTTAATTCCCACAAGGTCACCACCTTAATCAAGGGAGTCCAGGGTCAATCCTGGGGAAATCCTCAGGCGTAAGGGAAACATCCTCTATGACAAAGGTTTTAACTTTTCGCCTTTTCAAGCATTTTCGTCAATGTACGAAAGAAGCATGAAGGGAAATGCTAAACAGGGAAAGAGGAAAACTATGTGAATGACTAAGTTAAGCTACATTAGAGAAGATAATCCATGTTTCCATGATAATTCATCTGTATAAAAGAAATTATTATGAGTTATCATTAGACATAATCCGATTATACATGATTTTTTCCCGTTAGAGTTTACCCAAATACATATGTATCACTTACAAAAGAAAATTACCATCTATACAGTGACGAAAATACGAATCTGACTGAGTGAAGTTGATTTGCATATGCAATCATTGGCTGTTGAGAGAATTATTGCCCTGCGGCCGTTGATAGAGACACGAAAACACATGGAATGAAAGAGTGCTATTTTGGAGCTATTTGATCTACCTGTGATCGATGAACAAGGTAAACTTTCCTGTCCTTAGGTATAATTGCCTCTCTGTTTGTATTCGAGTAATGAGGCCACTTTGGAAATGAGACTTTTGGCCTTAAGGAAAATAAAAAGTATTTTCATATTGGGCTCTGTCAAAAAAGACCGAGTGATCTAAATATTTTTGATAATTTCCCAAGATGCATCTGGAACTTAAATAAAACGAAAAAAAAAGAAAAAAAAAACAATGAATAGGAAAACTATGCTGTAATGAAGAAAAAATAAAAATGTTTTTAGTGAAAGAAAAAGGAAAACCCTCATATCTGGATTTAATGATTTTAAGAAGAAAGCGTTGTGTGTGTACATAGCTCTTGCGAAGGGAAACACAACAACGCTGGTATGTCTGGCCTGACAGAGAGAGAAGAGTAAACAAATAAGTGAAGCAACGAGCGTGCATGTGTGTATATATGTATGCGGTAAGATAAATATGTAACAAATAGAATGACTTGGAAGAGTACATTATACACACACACACACACACACACATGTATATATATATATATATATATATATATATATATATATATATATATATATGTGTGTGTGTGTGTGTGTGTGTGTATGTGCGTGTGTGTGTGTGTGTGTGTGTATGTGTGCGCGCGCGTGCGTGTGTGTGTGTGTGCGTGTGTGTGTGTCCTTGTGCATATACAACTGAAGATTCCCTCTTCAACTTAAGGTTTAGAGCAGAGATAAATATTATAAACTGAATTTCATTATCAAGTGAAAGTCATTCGTTTCATCTATTCTCTTCTCTCTTTCTTATTCTCACTCTATTTCTCTCCGTTATACTCATTCTCACTCTTTCTTTCTATCCCTTTTCCCTTTCTTTCTCTCTCTCTCTCTCTCGTTTATATTTCATTGTGCAGTAGCATCGTAAAAATTATATCAACAATAATAATGATAATAATAATAATTATAATGATAACGATAATAAAAAAAATACTACAACAACAATAGCAACAAAAGTGATAAAAATAATTCTCATGATAATGATGATTATGATCATTTTTTGTTTGCGGGCTTGCTATCACCCCTAGTAATGTTAGGGCATGTAGATGGCACCAATGGATTTCATTTAAAAGGTATCTTTCAGAACAGCTAATCTGTAATTTGGGGTTGTGTCTTGTGCCCATTTGGCTACTGCTGGTATGTGCAACCGATTACATCATTGCCGTATTTAGAATAGGACATAATGGGGTGTGATGAAACTAAACAATTTTCAAGATTTCTATTTTCGGAGAGTATGGTTAAAGAGGATGTGGGTTGACAGTCTCACTGACGGTTGTTGAAATCTCTCTCTCTCTCTCTCTCTCTCTCTCTCTGTCTCTCTACAAAATACATAATAGGAAAGGATCTTGTAAATACACTTTATAGATTTTCAACAATAGAATATTGTCCAAAGAATGAAATTCATCAGCTTTTTATTTGTTAATAACAGGATACAGTACCTAATATTCAGTAAACACTTGACAATAATGCCTAAGTGTAATGAAAATATATTTTATTTAGTTTCCCTGAAATTTAACTATTCTTTTAACAATTTTCTATGATCATAAGAAGATAAACTAAAGCAGAGAGAAGTTCTGACTATTACTAGGGGAAACCATAATAATTCAACATTGAAAACTAGGAAAAAATTTACCAGGAATTCAGCATGTCTAAAGTGATATCTAAAACTAAAATATTTATTAGTTACCATATACTGCTTTGTGAGAAGCGCATGCATTAATGATAGAAAACGATACACTTTACAATGCACTATATCCTCTTATACCGAGGCGGTAAAGTTGCGCAGCTATACAATATCAGTGCCATGTGGTATTCACTTGCGTGAGCGTGCTACCTATGTGTTGGATGACGGATAATCATCAGTTTTGGTTTTATGTTTAACACTTCTAAAATGATGAATAACCCCTCCATCCCCCTCACACAGAGGATTCGTACGCACTCTTAAAATACAAGAGTCGGAACGTGCTGACGCAGGTATTTTTATTTTACCTATCAGAGTGCTTTCTATCATTGTGTTTACCAGTCATACTAAGATTAATAGTTATAGTCAATGACAGACAATGGATATTATCATTGGTATGACTAATATACCGAAATAAGGTTTAGTTTAAAATCCCAAACATGGGTGACACGACTTTCTCCAGGAGTGGCGATGCTTGCCATGGCACGAATTTGGTTATGTAAGTAAATATGAAACAATGGAACTTTACAAGAAAGTGACGAAAGAGGTCAGTCAAAATCTGAATACAAAATTCACAATATTGCCACGATTTGCATTACAAGTCCTGTCACTCCCAATGTCTAATGCTGATTGTCACTAATAAAAACAAAGGTAAAAAAAATCACTTCAACTTCTCTCTTTAAAGGCTTTAATAATTGTAGCAGAATTTTCCAGAAAAAATGACGAGATTAACAAATGAATGCCTACTCCTTCTAAGTACAATTGTGTATGATTTTCCATTTTTGTTGTTGTAAATACTTGATATCTTTGTTTATATTAATGAATTATTATGTTTCTTATATTATGTTATATTTGCTTATATTTATAATTTATTGAAAAATAAGTTATCGTTGCGCCATATTTTGTTTTCTCTATAAATATAATAGTCACCCCTACATATCTCAAAGAAAACCATCATATGACGTTATGATTAGCCAATCACCGCTCTCGGTGAACAAGAGACGCTGGAGTGATGCCGTGTATAAGTACACCCTGAAGCTAGCAACACGACTCTTTGGTCCTCTGTATCAGCAAGACAGGTGGCTTGATCTGGACTCGGTCAAGTCAATTGGCTGGTCACTCTTTTGAGCTAGGTATTGTCAAGTAGTCCCTCTCGTACAGGCACCTGCATGGTCTTGTAAGTGCCACCAATGCAAGGCAGGGGTTATGTATATCCTTCCACCACCCTGTGACTTCTGGGTATAGTCTCGGTACACAGCTTCCCCTTGTTGGACTCCTTGGTGGGTGGGGGTGTGGGGGGATGAATTAAAGTGCTTTCTTACGGCAACTTTACACAAAACACCCTGGCTGACATCCCTGCTGACGACCTCAATATGTAAAAGACTAAGACTCTCACCTTCGAGGCTCTCAAAGCCCATGGCGAAAAGAATAAAAAGAGGGGTAAGGCTCTGGCGTCGGTTCAGGCCAGACCCTGGTTCAGACAAGTCACAAAAAGATTGGAAACCATTCAGGATCCTCCAACCCTGCTGGCCCCATTGCCAAAACCCTGGTGTCTGTTCAGAGGAATGGCAACAAGCGGCTTAGGCTGGCTACGGGCTCGGAGGGAGAGTCTGTAGTTGGTTTCCCCTAAACCGGATGGATTCGTGAATACATGCCAGATAATAAGGGTTTTGGAGACCTAGACTGACGATTAGACTTAATAGGGACAAATGCATGATTATCATACCCAAGGATCAGGCCACACTTACCTTCCTCCAGGAAACTGAAAAGCTGGATGAATGGAAGGTATGCTTGTCAGCACTGATTCCTAAAGACAGAAAAGTCAATATGGTACTTTTGGCTTTCCTGTCATGCATGACCTTGATGTCATCACTTCTCACCCTAAGGTGACTTCCTGGCTGTTCAAGGTGAAGCACTTTGAAGGGAGGCCCAAATATGTTCTTGGACCTTGATAATTGGGACTCCTACAACCTCAGGACGCATTTCCCAGTCCCAGTCCGATGCTTTATGTGCCAGAAGTATGGACACCACCAGGCCACCTGCTCGGCCTCAAGGCACACAAAGAAGGCAATCAGGACACCACTGCAAAGTGTCGCAATTGCAACAAGAAACACCAGACCTGGAGCCTCAGCTATTCTATAAGGAAACAAGAGGCTCTTAGGCGACAAGAAGTGTTTGTAAAACGACCAAACTTTGTCCCTGTCCCTCCAGCTAGAACATAAGAGGAAGGATGCACCGCCCATGGCAAAACCATCACTGGACACCTCCAATGCAAAGGAGTTCCCGGCCCTTGTGGAGGTTCCAAGACAGAAACAAACCCAGATGGAATCTGGAAACACCACAAAACCCTCTCCGAGAATGTAAAGACCGACGTTCTTCACAGAGAAGGACTTGATGCTCCTGCTGACGACAGTAGTCACAGCAGTTGCAACAGCATTGGGGAAGTCTAGTGAAGAGACGGAAAAGGCAGACAAGGTCGCCATGATGGCAATGACCCAGACTGTTGCTGCCCTGAAGAAGAAGGAGCAAAATCCCAGCGTCTCTGCATCAACTCCAACTTAGGGCGAGACTCCTCTTTCCACAACACCCCAGAGTGATACCCATCTATGGTCTCTATTCATTACAAGCTTCGGAAAGCGATCACACACAGCAAGATGCTGACCTCTTGCTTTAACCCTTTCCGTGACGCGAGAGTATATATGCCGTCAAACTTTTGCGTCGGTACACTGTTCTATGAGTATATATGCCGTCATAACTTCTATGCCATATTATGCAGTTATGGTATGCTATAAGCTTGCTGCGATGGTATAGCGACAAAGACAATGCTGCATTCTAATATGCAAGACCTGTCACATGATCTAACTTTGATTTGTTATTGAGATATTTAGTAAAATCTTATGCAACAAACGCTGTACAACAACTCCCTTAGTCTCAGCCTTCAGACCTCTACTCCGCTTACTTATCTGGACTGTCAGTCAAATTCACACGTGATAATCGCCTCAGGTCTGTAATCTACCGACAAAAGATGCCGTGTTTACTTTGGTGAGAAACGTATTCCCATGCACTCTGTGTGTGTGTGTGTGTGTGTGTGTGTGTGTGTGTGTGTGTGTGTGTGTGTGTATATATATACATATATATATATATATATATATATATATATATATATATATATATATATATATATATATATATATATGTACATATATATATATAAATATATATACACACACACACACACATATAGATATAGATACACACATACATATATATAGATAGATAGGTAGATACATATCGGATATAGAAATACATATAAAGCATTTTTGTATATATAATTGTGCGCGTACGTGTCCCTATATGCATGCACGCACGAATGATTTTTTTTTTACTTATAAAAGATTCTAAATAATTAATATATGCAAAACAATAGAAGATAATTACGGTCTCATCGCATATTTAGAATATTGTATTTTACTCTTTGCTTGTTCTATGCAGAAAAATATCAGGAAGGTACTTTGACAGAAGTACCGGATCAGATCATGTGACTCTATCGGATGACTGACAGGCCGAGATATGGCTGTTGGGTTGGGGATTCACACCTTGCCATCACAGTCTTCAGGCACAAGATTATGCTTGGTCGCTGCCGGCTCCTCCTTGCCTGGCATACGAGCAATTTCAATATTTATGTCCTCATAAGAACGAATAATGAACATTTATCAAAAATATTTTAATTATAGCGTGTTCTCTAACCCTTTCTTAGTAAATCTGGCTACTCAAATTAACGTAAATTCTACTATTTAAATTTAAAAAAAAAATCAAAGACCTGTGACAGCTACAAAAATGTTCGCCTCTGGAGGGGTGACAGGGAAAGGGTTAAAATCATGGCAGTATAGGATGTGAGGGCAGAATGAGAAGAGGAAGGTGAACTAAACTTATGTGTAACAGCTGTATGGCTTGTTTGTACTGTGGCACTAGCAGCCACAAGCACAGATTGCCTTCCTCTAGTCCATCTCTTCATGTTTTTTTTTTCCGTTTGGAATGGTTATTTCTTTATTATCTGGTTATGAAAGAAAAATAAAAAAAGTAATTTTCTGTGCTCTTGTAAAATTGTAATACAATTGCCATACTGAGTGTAAGGAACATAATGAGTTGTAAAATGGCACATATATGTTTTATAATACAGTAAAAAAAATTTACTATTATCATAAGGATGAAATGAAAGAGCGAGTAAACCCTAGATGGTGTAACGCTTTCTCTTTCTGAAATTAAACCTGTTTAGTGTGCCTATCAGGTTCCACTGGTGCCTATATTGTTTTCCAATTCGAAAATGGATGCCCAGTCTCCAATGGGCAAAATACAGGAAGAATGATGACCACAAATACATATGTCATGTTTAAGGTAGGTTTAAAGCCACGGGTCAACCCGAAAGGTTGACCTGTGGCTTTGTTCAGCTGCCAAGAGTGTATCTGCACACTATCCTCCAACTTCCTTCTGGCTGACAGCAAACAAAAAGCTAATACTCTCTTCACTAGGCTTAACTTTCTAACTTTCATTTTATCTCCTCCCAAGTTTCATTTCGACTATCTCTCCTTTAACCATTTCCTCTTCCGTTTTTCACATAAATAAATCAAGTTAATATTGTAACATTAAGAATTATTAATAAAGATCATCCTTTACATCCAATCTCAACCTCCAATACCAAGATCCCTTCCTTTCCACCCTCTTCATCTTATCCACCCTCAAGATTTCAATCAAAACCAAGTCCAAGATCCCATCACCACCTTCCAACCTGGCAAGCCTCCCTGAGTTTTCGAGTGGACATGACATCATAACAAGACAGACAGGGAGTTTCGTCCTCCCACCACTGTATCTACTACTTTTCTTCATTTTCTGAACTTTTTTTTTTCGTCTCAACTTTTTGTCAGACTTATCTGTTCCACACATTTCGGTGGAAGTTCCAGTCCAGTCCAAACACCAGTAAGCTCCTGACCTCACGCCGCTAGGCCGCCACGCGAAACAGCCGCGCCG
>NW_028234439.1:7296921-7301921 GCF_977035675.1 Penaeus japonicus
CCACACTTAGTCATTACTCCCCCCTCTCTTCCCTTATTTCCCCTTCATCTTAAGCTAAGAATGACCAAAATATTTTGAAGTTCTGATTGATTATATATAATTCTGTTCCTTTGCTTAAACTTGTCAGCACGTGCTGATGGCTCACCCCCCCCCCCCTCGTTACTTGACCATGTGAAAAGTCGAAGTTGTTATTAAAGCCCTTTCTAGTAATACAATCCTACAACTTCTTTCTTTCTATATATTTACATCATTCGAACATTATATTTTGGAGAAACTATTGCTGTTGCTCACCAAAATATTTGTTTTGACAGTGAACCTTTGTAACATTTTTTATGTTCAATTATCGAAGGGAATTCGATGTTGTCTTCAAACCATGTAAATTCTAAATAGCTTTCACTTTCATTTTGAGTAAGTAGTGGCGATCAGTGTTGCCAGATTATTATCTATCATTTATCTATTTGCCTTTCGTTAAAGTACGCTTATCGCTTAAGAATTCGTGCAAGACGCAGGCATATGTTGGTGCCTGTTTTCAACAAGGTGGAACGGTGGTTGATTTGAACAGTGTTCGGGTGTATGGCAAAGTCAGCCCAACCGCACCTTTGAGGTACAGGGTATCGCGCCAGTAACGCCTGGCCACTGTAACTAGCTCGCCTGTTACCCAAAGTCGCAATGGTGTTTGAATTGTGTGCCCCAGAGTTTAGCCACTGTCCGACTCTCACCCTCGGTGCACTGACACCACAAGTCGAAATACAGAATAATTTTATGTATGTATTCTCCAGTGCACTGCCACCTTTCAATTACTATATCTCATGAAGTTATAGTGAGAGTTTTTCTGGGATAAGCTGATCCTACCACACTTTTTAAAAAATTAAACCTTCAAGTTCTATGTGCTCTTTTAGTAATTTGCAAGTTCATATGGCCTATGCTCATTCGAATCATTTCCTAACTCTTCTGACTATGCAAGCTCGTCATATGTTGCTATGTTCTCATTTTGCTTAAGCAATCACACCTTTCCTTTGTTTACTGCTACTGTTTTTATGATAATAAGAGATTAGTCTTAGTGTCTATATTTTCTTACTAAAGTTACAGTTTATAGGAATCATTTCTCATATCGTATATGTTACGTGTTTGCTGGGACCACTGATTAATACCCATTGGAGTCACCATGCGGGCTAATGATTTTGATGTTTGTTGTAGCTTATGGTTGAATGTCACAGCTACTTATGAAGTATGGTGTAGATAGCCTCCAATGGCCAGGAGGCCACTTGTAGGTTGGAGACATTTTTCTTATCTGGCTGATAGTAGTTAAAGCCTTAATTCTCTGACTAAGATACGACGACAGAGGCCGTCGTGCAGCGTGGTCCGAGCGATACAAGGCACTGATATTGCATATCATATGACCTAAGATACTGATTGTTCTTCACTGTATCAGTACAGTGTTGTGAGACAGGCATTCTGTTTGACCTAATGTTTCCTGCTCCTGTGTCCCCAACAGCTGTGTTTGCTAGCAGAAGGCCTGGGGCATAGAAAGTAGTGCAAGAGGCATACATAAGGCGGGACAGAAGGAATCCAGGTCAGAGAAGGCACACAGACAGAGAGAAGAACAAACAGAGCGAATAGTTCTGACCCTCGACCCTCGGCCAGAGCCAAGTGTATTAACCGATTCCACCAATAAGGACCATGACACATGAACGTCCGTCTTATCCACAATGGGCGAAGCTAGTAAGACACAACTGCTGGCAGCTCATGGGTTACATATGGTCTATGGAGATCATTCATAAACAAAAGGATGGATGATAACAGTGTTACAGCTTATCTTATGTTTATAGATGAGACAGTAGCTGCTCTCATGGCAATAGGTGAGAACATGATATTCTTATAGTAGCACTAACACCGGATGGACTTTCAAAGAAATACTTATAGCAACAGTGAATGTAGACTGAAGAATTCTAAGAAGGGCAGTAATTTAGTAAATTCAGCAAATGACACAAGTGAAGAAAAAAATCATGAGTATTCTTTCCATGTAACACACTCATCAAGGTGTCGTACTGTTGAGGAGGCCAATGCCGAGCTGTGTGTCATTGGACAACAAAATGTAGCTAACTTAGAAGTAGAAGAAGGCTTCTTAACCATTGACAGTGGTTGCACTTCATATATTGAGAAATCTGAATCAAAGTTTGTGAGATTTCAAGAGTCTTTTGATCCACAACACCATTCCATATAGCTGGCAGATGGTCTAAGACACCAAGGAACAGTGCAAAGAATCGGAGATGTGAAATATTTCATCCAGGATCGAGACGGTAATTCACGAAGTATTCTATTAAAAGATGCAGTATTCATACCAGGATTTAAACAAGACATCGTGTCAGTTTGGAAGGCTATCAAGAGTGGACATACTGTTACTTTCTCACCCGAAGACAGTCCTCTAACTACCAAGGATGGAAGGATATTCGACATGGAGAAAATAAGTTGTTCTGACTATGCAAAGTTAAGCCATACATTGGTTCTCAGATAGATGAACTCAACAAAGGTTATGTATGGGAAGTTATTACATTAAAAGCTATTATTATTAAAATTATAGGTCACACCCTACAGGAGTGACATAAAATCCAAGGGCAAACATAAGCAGAATGAATCTCTTTGGAACAAGATGTTTTATATATGAATAAAAGAGGAAGAACCTAGATCCAAGGAGTAAGGAGGGAATATTTGTGGGCTATGATGATTAAAGTCTAGCCTACTTGATATACTTTCCAGTTACTCAGACAGTACAAAAAACAAAATTAGTCAAATTTGTGGATAACTCATCTTGTAAGACAGAACATATTCTTAAGTACATGAAGAGCACTTTAGAATATGGTCTTAGCTTAATTTGTCTGCTTTATGAAAAAAAAAAAAAAAAAAAAATAACTGACTATATTCAATAAAGTTTTCTATATATTCGGTATAACGATCACCAATTGGCGAAAATGCCAAATATATTTTATTTCATCTTATTCGGCCGTTTAAAGAGAATCTTAAAGGTGGATTACTGGAAATTTATGTAACAATGAAATAAAATTATAATCAATAGCACATATATTTCAAGACTCCAGTTCATAAACGAAAATGTAAAACAAATATCATCATAAGTACCTTTGATAAATAGGCGATAAATGTTTATTTAAATCCTTTGACTTGACATTTAAAGGAGCTGAATTTACCTAGTGTTTGATATGGAAAAAAAAGTGTACTGGATGTATTTTTGTATCCATTCTTATGACAGACTGCTAATTAAAGACTATTATAGTATATAATCACAATCAGAGTAATACGTTCGAATTTGTTTACATTTTGATGGATAGCAAGTGGTTTCTTCACAGAAAACTTTGTAGTAAAAAGAAAAATCGTTAACTCATGTAAAACGATATAAAGCAAAGTTTAGTTCAATTACAGTGATAACCTTTAATTTTAGCAAGTAATCTGCATCGTGTAATATCCATTTTGAACACTACTTTTATTGCATGTATGATATTATCCTTATTCAATCGCCAGTAAAGTGAAAAGTCTAAATTAATGCGAGGCTAACTTTTGTGTTTTATTGCACTGAAAATGTCATGAACATATAAGTATACCACACCAAGGTGGCGGTAAATTTTCCGAATAGTGCCGCGTTACTAAATACCACAAAAATGGTATCGATACTCATATATAGTGGATATAATCTACGATTCCACCTCTGTACCCCACAATCTGGGTCTCGATAGTAGGGGATGGCATGAAGTATAGCAGGAAAATTGCAGGGTAATATATGAATAAATTGCATTGACATGTAACGGAAATGTAACTTAGTTTCATCTCAAACCTGTTTACTGTAAAATAATAATGTTAAAAATGTGGTTTCTCTACGATTTACTCAACCACATGGCGTGTCGTGTGCACAGCAATCGGACGAAGCGATTTTGGCGGGAAGTTTGAATGCGCTGTTTTGGGGGTATTTTGCATTACAAATTTCTAACATGTTAACGAACTTGACTTTATCTAGATCTGGAGTTAGCCCTAACCAAGGCGGGCTTCGCCCCTCCATGGACACCCCCTTCATTTTCTAGCACTTCGTGCTACGCCTTTTGAAAACATCATCTATGTGTACCCCGCTTCGCCAATACCGCAAATACACACACGTCTTGACGATGCAACAACCGACTCGAAACTTGCTTGAAAACTCAATAACAATAAGGAATATAAAAACGCTTTTATTGGCCAGTCTATCCAAGGGTAGCTCTCATTGGATGTTGCCTAAAGAGAAACAAAATACTAAAATTGTTTTTCGATATGTACCGAGTGCCCTCCCTTACTATTTGACCCCTGATCATAGGGACAGGGGAGGGAATTACGAGTAAAGGTGATAATTTATGGAGGTATCCTTTGATACTTCGTATGTTTTATTTAGAAACGCGGCATTATTCGGAAAATTTACCATGGCCCATGCCATAGTCGCTCTGGGTCGCTCTTTGAGGGTGACAGTTGGTTTTGTTTGAGCGGTACAACACTTTCACTGTCGTACGCCCGACATTGTCTGTTCCACTTACCAAATTGAAATGATTGCGGGTCGGTGACACTTTAGATAATGCCTAATCATTTACCGCAACTATGTCCATCTTTGTTTGGTTGTATTTCGATAGATACCTGCAAATCATACTTGGCTAAGACTATTCTTCTCCATAGATAATCTTTGTATCTGCATACTTACTGATATACTCTGAAAAGGGGGATCCCTTGGCTAGGGCTAAAATCAAAAGCGAGGTTAGGTGACATCATTGGTCAAGATTTTATAGACTATAAATACCCTGAAAGCAGCACATGTAAAATTCCCTACACAAATTGTTGCATACCTTAGTGACAGTAGAGTGCTTTATCCTGCCAGAAGTAAGTTGAGGATGATTAAATGAGATTTAAATGAGAATCATATCAAGGTTAAGCCATATTTTTTGTACAGAGTCTGAGCCTCTGTATTCAGTGGT
>NW_028234439.1:7311921-7316921 GCF_977035675.1 Penaeus japonicus
AAAGTTAGTAACAGGTATAAATGAAAATAAATAACTTCATGTAGGAGGTATGATTAACATGTTTCAGATTAATTCACCAGAAAATATATGAAATTAGGATTATCAATTAAATATCTTATGTTATGAAGTCCTTAATTTACATATACACCTTTTCAACGCCTGTCAGAGTTAGCTTATATGCCATTAACCAATTGCAGGCATAGATATGCTTGCCAACAATGCGGCACCCATGATGGGTTTTATTTCAGAGGGGCAGCTTCATACGACATATAGCGATCTTTCACCCCCTTTCATTGGTATTTTTTGTGTTTGTCATTTCTTTGTTCTACTGAATTGTGAGACTTATGTGTTACATATGCTAGGCTCTGTCAGTGTTAGAGTTGACTAAATTTGTAATGTAGGGTTCATTATCAACTCTTTATTTTCTTTATACTTATTGCGATAGAAGTATTGCGTTATTTTTTATTATTTATTTTCTATATTTTTTTTGGTTGCGGACTGTCGTAAGCAAATACGAAAAAATGACCATCCATAAGTAAGATGATATAAAGAGATAGGGCAGAAGGAAGCCTGTGTTTATGACTGAGTGCCACACCACAAGGTAGCCTTACTGGCACAGAGGCACATTGTTCACTAGGCATGGTTTGGGTCACCGGCCTCTTCTCATTCTGCCTGCATATCCTTCATTGCCGGTACTTCAGAGCTGTGTGCCATTGCTCTCTGAATTTAGTACTTAGTAGATATCGTGGGCGGGTGCCATCCAAGGCTTTCTTTCCTGCTGGTGCTAGGAAAAGGTGGTCCCATCTGTGTTTTGATTTTGAATTAAAAACATTTCGCTGAATATCGGAGCATTTATAGTAATTATGATTGCAACTGAGATCATTACACTAAATAGAGTTATTACTCATAGTACAATAAACACAGAGATCCACTCTGAAGTTTTAATGTGACACACCTTTCCATAGCAATTTTTTAATATAATATACCTGAACATACCTGAGATTTTAAAGTGACATAATTCAAAGTGCCCAACTTTTTAACATAATATACCTAAACATCAGTAAGCTTTTCACCACCTGTGTGTAGCGACACATAATCCAGCTCATTATTTACGTGTCTGTCTGCCCCCACTTGATTAATTATCAGCAAATCCTTTGTGAATGTTTAAGAATCACGATAATACCAAGACTAATGTAACAGACACATGATATCTAAGTTTTGAGACCACTGGGTATACATGCAGTGTCCACTATGGCTTTGCTATGATGATCCATTTTCCTCAGAAGTGGCTCAACAAGCGTGTATTTGCCAAGGAGGCAGTTAGTAGGGCTACCTGAGTTTTCTGTGTTTTCTTTGTTATCAATGCTTTAATGATAATGAAGATAATAATAATAATAATAATAATAACAGTATTAATAGTTATATTGAAAACAAACAAGCAGTTTATTCCCTATGCCTTTATATACCTATAATTATCAAATATGAAGTTATGCCATGAAAATGTTCAAATTTTAGCACAATACTAAAAGCATTTATATCATACATGATTAAATTAGGATTTAAAGCATTACTGACATTACACAAAACACAATTTTAAGTCTGCAAAGCTTATCCATATAAGGCAACCAATTCCATTGTTTTCACACAATTAGGTAAAAAAATAAATAAATACGGATATAGAGGTCCACTTTTCTCTTTTATTCTTGGCTTCAAATGATAATAAATGGGTAAAGAAATAAAATTAGTACGCTTATTATCTTTACACACTCAAAAAAAACAAAAACAGGTGGTCCCCTTATATCATCTTGTCTTTAAAAACTTGATATATTAAGGTAGGAAATTTATGGGTACGTCACGTTTAAAATTTGGTATGTTAAGGTATGTTACATCTGAAGCTTATGGTAAATAATTTTCCTTCTTGTTTTCGACCATTTGCCAAATTATGGTATGATTGAATTAATTTTGATTTTGGATTGAATTTCTTATATTGGGAGGGGGTAGGATGCTACTAAGGTGTGAGTTCTTGCATGTGATTGGATGATTGGATAAGCTTTAGCTTTCACTTCTTCCACACTTTCAGATACTTTTGCCCGATGCAGAAGCAGTGTGGAAAGAAATGACGCGGTGTATCCCTTCACAAAAGATACCCATGTCACAGGTAACAATTTCTGAAAACTTTTTCTTTGGTTCTAGGATAAGTACAGATATTGGAAAGTCCTAAATCAGTTCATTTTGCATGTTCATGTTGAGTTGGTGGAAGATGTCCTCTTCTCTGCGTATATTAAGAAAGTTTGCCTTGCCAATGTACAGATAATTGATGCGCCTTCTTGCCGTAAGAAGGCGCATGTAAAAGAAAACGTTCATTTTGATAAAATTATAAGTATCCTTATCCTATCATAGTCTTTGATTATTCTAACAATTCAAGACCACCTCTAGTGTAACTATTGATCTTGAATGTTTCTGGTTAACAGGATGGCCAATTGAAATGTTGGCAACTAAGCAAACCGAAAATCAAAGGTTATGATGTCATCATGATTGACGAGGGCCAGGATATGAACACAGCCATGTTTGACATCTTTCTCAGACAGGAGTGTGCCAAAGTGAGTGTCCAAGCAAGTGCTTTGTAGGAGATGAAAATGATTTTCCTTTGCAATTTAAAGAAACAACGGAAAAGGAGTTCTTGATTGATTTTCATCCAGCAGTTCTTTGGTGATATGAGTTTATATAGCAGCTCTTTTTGTTAAAAGATTGTTACAGAGAATGAAGCTTATATATACTAGATTATCCCAATACGTGTCATGACAAGGGAAGGCCAGAATTCAGATGGTAACTTTACATGCTATGATAATAGAGTTTTATGACATTGAAGGTACTAGTTCTCAAGCTGCAGCCTTCCAGAGACGATTTTTTTTAAAGATATATATATATATATATATATATTTTTTTTTTTTTTTTTTTTTTTTTTTTAGATCATCTCTGTACTTCCATTTTTTTTTTTAATGTTAAATGGGCATGATCCTCTGTTGCCAAAAAATTGTAAGTGTGTGCCTTGTGTAAAACATTGATCTTCCACACTGCATTATGTTTTCAGGTTATTGTAGGCGATCCTCACCAACAGATCTACTCCTTTCGAGGTGCAGTCAATGCCCTTCAGATGATCCCAGCAACACACACATACTACCTCACTCAGTCCTTTAGATTTGGTCCTGAAATATCATACATAGCACATTGTACTCTAGAGTCTCTCAAGAATGTGCAGAACCAGACACTTGTTGGTGGTAGAAAAGAAGATGTTGTGTATGTAAACAGCAAAAGCAACCCAGTAACCTATTCTGGTAAAAAACTGAGTAGAGCCTATTTGGCAAGAATGAATATGACCATATACAAACTCTCCATCAGTATGTGTCTTGATGAGAAGTATTCTAATATGTCCATGAGTTTTGCTGGAGGATTGGCCAAATATGGGTTTGACATGGTCCTAGATATCTACAAACTTTGGCAAAAAGAGCAAGGTGCTGGAACAGCAGTGTCACTGGGTATTAAGAATAAGCTTGTTGCAAAGTTCCACTCTGTTTGTAGTCTTAAGAAATTTGCTGATAGTATTGATGACCATGAGTTGTCCAACAAAATAAGGATGTATGAGTTCAGTGGAGTCAAAACTCCCAGTCACATTCAACTCCTAAACGAAAGATGTTGTGGTGATCCAGCCAGATCAGATATCATTTTTAGCACAATCCACAAATCAAAAGGACTGGAGTTTGACTGGGTCATTATGTTAGATGACCTCGTCCCGGTGAACTTGCCATATCGAAATAGATGGCATCCAGAAGATGAAGGAGACGAATACAACCTAATGTATGTGGGAATCACAAGAGCAAAAGTGTGGCTAACTATTAACTCTGCAGTTTTGTACACCTTAACTGCAGCTAAAGAAAAATTTGAAGTGATAGTTGGAAGGAAGGAAGTGTGTCCCATGCATAAGTGTGCTCAGTGTGGGACAAAGGACATCGCCAGTTCAGGAAGCCCTCTAGTAACAAAGGTGAGTTTATCATTTAAGGCAGGTATACCAGGGGGTATCGAAACAGGTTCTTGGGGATATCCAAAAAGGCATACAAAAAGGCTGAGTGCTCCCTAGAAGTGAGTCTTTGGTTGCTTCGAAAAAAGAGGAGCACAAGGCCCATGCAGCTCACAGTCGAAAAAATCATACCGAATGAGCACAAATAATGCTGTTTAAAAAAAAATTAATGTGGAAACAATCTGACAGTGAGGAAATATTTTGTGTTAAAAATAAATTTTATTCATTTATTTACAAAAAATAAATAAAAAAGGATTTCATAGAATTCAACTATTTGTTCATAGCCGTCCTGTTTCCTCTTTTTACAAGGGGGTATCGGGGCATAAAAGAATTAAGAACCACTGATCAAAGGGAACCGGACGGTTTTGGGCGAATGCAAATTGCATTCAGAATTATCTTGAATTACTATATACCTAGAGAATAATACGTGCAATATTTATGGTCTGGGAGATAAGATGAAGTTTGATAAGCCACCTACTATCAAACATGTATTAGCTTGAATGGAGTCTTTAAGTGGCTGATAAAGTGGCCATAAACATGATTATACCTTACAAACTGTTTTCTTTCTCTAATGATTATCATTATAATGATACTGATAAGAACAGTAATGATAATAATGTATATACATGTATAATGTATATATACATATATATATATATATATATATATATATATGTATATATATATATATATATATATATATATGTATACATATATACATATTCATATGTATATATATATATATATATATGTATATATATATATAGATAGACAGATAGATAGATAGACAGATATACATATTCATATGTATATATATTTATATATATATATATATATATATATATATATATATATATATATACATACACATATATGTACATATATGTATATATATATACATATATATATATATATGTATATATAT
>NW_028234439.1:7321921-7326921 GCF_977035675.1 Penaeus japonicus
CTGTTTTTCAATTAAAGCATTTAAAAAAAAACGAGGTTTAGGCTGACTTTAGATGGCTTTACTTTTAACCACTTAAAGCCTCAAACAATCACCTATTTTCAATATTTCCTGTATAAATGATATAGAAAAAAAAATCATATCGTGTAGAGCTTAGCCACTCTGGGACAACTCTATGAAGGGATAGGTTTCAGCTTACAAGGTTGTGCAATGACTCTACAAACTCCAGTAAACCATTTTGTGCAGTGGGAAACATACTACAATTGAATTTCTCACCGAACACAATCATTGCATATTTTTGTTCTGTCACACCTGTAATCTGATACTTTGTCCTTGATGGGCAGAAGTATCTGGGTCGATATTTACAAACATTCTCAAGAAATCTATCTTCTCTCTTAAAAGTAATAAAAGATCCTATAAAACTTCTTACTCCTAACAAACGGTAAAATAAGTTTTCCTTTACACACTTTACCATGTCATTGAATTCATCATAAAACAAATGAAGAGAATTTAATATTAAGAAATATGAGGTCCTTAATGTACATGAGGTATTATTTGGCATTTGTTTTTATTTGACATTTGTCAAACGGTGCCGAGTTGATCATAACTCTAAGTTTATTTCATTTAATACCTTGTGGTAAACCACTGGAAATCAAAATACTGTTTCGTTCAGTAAATTAATGATGATGCTTTGTACTGAATAGATCAGAGAGTAATTTAAATTTCGTTCAAACAATATTATATAGGCCTATAATATTGAAAAAAAAACTCATATTGATCATAATTAATATTTAATTGCGATTCCTCGCTGTTGGGCTTTAAAGAGCAGTCAAGAAAAAGGAATTAAACTGTTGTACATCTCTTTACAATCAAGCAGAACATATTCCTCAAATCTGGCAAACGCTAATGTTTTGATTGGCCGCAATCTTGGGGCTGGATTCATCAATGCACTTACCATGATAAATACGCTGGTAACTACAATTATCATGGTAAACAGACCGCATCTGTATTTATGAACAACTTACCATGATACATACAGTGCTAAATTTACTAGAGGTTGGAGCTGTGGTATGTCGATTAGCAACTACAGCGACGACTCTCTCCTCAGGCATTTTCTCAGCAAAAAATCAACGTTTAAGGCGACACTTTAGTTTCGATACACACCAGTTATGATCAGAGTGATGGCAACTGTTCATTTTCAAATGAACTTGACAAAATATGGAAAATTAACAGGAAATAAGCGAGAATAATGTTCACACAGCCTAGGGTAAACTTGCAGAAAGTCATAGGCCTACAGTATCATTTAAAATAATACTTGGAATTAATAATTTGACGAATTCAAACATATTTCATTTCTATGACATAGTTGAAAAATAGTAAATGTATAAACAAATAAATGTTATTTGATACAATAATTGGCGATTCACACGTTAGAGTTTAATAAACGATTAAAGCAGCAAGTACGCCTATTGGAACTCTGGCAAAGGCCAACAATAAATACTGAAGTGACCTCCACTCCTATTGAACCTATGGCAAAATACAAGCTCCACAAAAGATAAGCAAGACGGTTTGGATTAACAAATAGCCAGGGAGGTCTTTAAAGAACACAAATGTTAATGATAAAAAATAAATTGCACTTCATCATATATATATTGAAGAAAGTACAAACTGCACCTCACTGTTTATTTTTGTGGTTGCATTAATCTATATACAATTATTCATAATAGAAATGCCATCCAAATCTTTCAAATGAATATAATTATGAATAATTGTATATAAATTAATGCAAACATAAAAAAAAAATAAACAGTGAAGTGCAGTTTGTACTTTCTTCAATATAAATGTGAAGAAGTGCAATTTATTTTTTATTTTGCCATAGGTTCAATAGGAGTGGAGGCCACTTCAATATTTATTGTTGGCCTTTTCCAGAGTTCCGATAGGCGTGGTAACTGCTTTAATCGTTTATTGAATTCTAACGTGTGAATCACCAATTGTATCAAATAACATTTATTTATTTAAACATTTACTATTTTTCAACTATGTCAGATAAATGAAATATGTCTGAATTCGTCAAATTATTAATTCCAAGTATTATATTGAATGTTACTATCAGCCTATGACTTTCTGCAAGTTTACCCTAGGCTGCGTGAAAATTATTCTCGCATATTTCCTGTTAATTTTCATATGAAAATGAACAGTTGCCATCATTCAGATGATAACAGATGTACATCGAAATTAAAGTGTCGCCTTAAATGTTTATTTTTTGCTGAGATAAAGCATGAGGAGAGAGTCGTCGCTGTAGTTACCAGTGGACATACCAGTGCTCCATCCACTGGTAAATTTAGCATTGTATCTACCGTGGTAAGTTGTTCATAAATACTGATGCGGTCTGTTTACCATGATAATTATAGTTACCAGCATATTTATCATGGTAAGTGCGTTGATGAACTCAGCCCTAGGGGCTGGATTCATTAACATAAGATTGTGAGGCATTTACCAGCGGTCAACTACCAGCGCGTTTACTAGTCAAGGCAAAGTGGGATTTATCAAGCGATGATAAGTCGCCTGTTAAGGGAAATCGACTTTATCACCGTAATTTGATGGTAACTCTGGTAAATCGATTCCGCCAATCAGCGAGCACCTTACATGATTCTTTAGGTTCCTTTGACAAATCCCATGACATATAAACATAACCTGATCCAACAATGTTTTTGTTTCAAGAAAGAAATGATAAAGATTTCTTCTGTGTTAAATTATTTCTATATGAATTAATTTCCTAGAAATCATATTCTATTGCATGATCTTATGGATCATATATAATGTAATGGTGTTCAAAAACATACTATTTTTTTTCTTTTTTATAGATTGCAGTCAAAAGAAAAGAAACAATGGCTCCACGCAATGGTGGTGTTATTTGTATCAACGTTTTCCGAAACGAAATGCCAATCAAACCCTACAAATGAATAAGATTATGAATAATTGTATGTAAATTAATGCAAACAAAAATAAACAAACAGTGATGTGCAGTTTATACTTTCTTCAGTATAATTATAGTATAAAGATAAAGACGGGCAATTTATAAAAAAATAATAATAAATAAATAAAAAATAAATTGGTTTGATTATTATCATTATCTGTGTTTTTTAAAAACCTCCCTAGCTATTTGTCAGTCAAAATCGCCCTGCTCATTATTTGTGGAGCTTGTATTTTGCCAGAGGTTCGATAGGCGTGGAGGCCACTTCAATATTTATTGTTGTCCTTTTCCAGAGTTCCGATAGGCGCGGTTGCTGCTTCAATCGTTTATTGAACTCTAACGTATGAATCGCCAATTTCTGAATCAAATAACATTTATATATTTATATGTTTACTGTTTTTTCAACTATGTCATTAAAATAAAATATGTTTGAATTCGTCAAATTATTAATTCCATGTATTATTTTAAGTTATTGTAGGCCAATGACTTTTTGCAAGTTTACCCTAGGCTGCGTGAAAACTATTCTCGCTTATTTCCTGTGAATTTTCTTCATTTTTGTCATGGTCATATGAAAATGAACAGTTGCCATCATTCTAATCATAATAGGTGTACATGCAAACTAAAGTGTCTCCTTAAATGTTGATTTTTTGCTGAGGTAAAGCGTGATGAGAGAGTCGTCGCTGTAGTTACCAGTGAACATACCAGTGCTCCATCCACTGGTAAATATAGCGTTGTATCTACTATGGTAAGTTGTTCATAAATACCGATGCGGTCTGTTTACCATGATAATTGTAGTTACCAGCGTATTTATCATGGCAAATGCGTTGATTAAATCCAGCCCCTGGTCTCTAAACTTTTATGTCTGATAAGAGAGATGTTAAAGATGGGATTAATAGTAGTTCCTAATAACTCTGATTTTTCTTTTTCTTTTTTCTATAAATAGTGGCCTAGGCGAAGCATACATTTGCAAATCTCAGTGAACTGAAATATAAAAACAAAAACAACCTACCCTTTCTTAAAACGTTGAGGTGGCATGGCTCCAAGGTGCAATTACCAATATGCTCAATTAATGCGGTTTAAGGGTTAAAATGAGCACATCCCTGCAGTCGGCAGTTCGAGCCCCATTCAAGCCCCTGAGTTTCCACTGTCGTCTGGCGGTTACTGCTGTGGCTGGGTCACACTCTCACAAGTCTGCATTCGCTGATACAGAGGGGCTCGCCATAGTTCATTCAAGCATCTGCTCTGTAAATTTGGCTTATCCTTAACCTTATGATGTGATGTCCTCCCATTGTTTGTGGATTATTTCCTAAAATATAGCATATAGTTCGAATATTGCATCATTGCGTATTATGTTGACTGTTAAGATATTCTCATGCATTATATACATAAAACTGATGGTTTGGAATTGTTTGTCATAACTGCGCTTTTTTTTTTTCACTGCAGTTAATTATATTCTATACTTTTGTAGGAATCCACACAGTAACTGAGAGTACTTAATATTTAGGTAATTTAACACATTGTTGAACCATACAGATTATAAGGTAAAATGCTATTCTTAATTAAATAAATGAGGTGTATGTTTGGGGACCTTTTTTCCTATCCTATTGTGAAGTATACATGCATGTATGCTCGCACAAACACATTTACACACACGTGTGTGTGTGTGTGTGAGTGTGTACGAACATAGACTTATACAAACCTACTCACTGAAAGAATGTGTAAATCCGAAATTAGCGGGTAACATTTTTTCTCTACCAACGGAACTGCAGAACGTAAAAAAAGAAAAAAAAAAAAAAAAGATTTCAGAGAGAGAGGGAAAGCAAAGAAAAAGAATGAATAGGCGACTGAGTAGACATTTCATCACCCCTATCGGTGGACACCACCTAAAATGGTAAAGAGCACTGTCTTACGTAGCATAAATCTGATTAAAAAAAAAAAACTTGTTTGTTAATTTTGAGCCAATCAATGTAAATGGTACGATAGCTTCTTACAAAGTCTACATTCATTTTAAAATTAATAGCAAAAACAG
>NW_028234439.1:7336921-7344421 GCF_977035675.1 Penaeus japonicus
AAATTGAATGTACCAACAGAGTACAGCTCATCCAGCGGTTGATAGAGGTTTGGCACAGAAATCCAGATATCAGGAACAAAGCCGTCTGGTTAGCTCATTGGTAGCGTGTCGACTTCACATCCCCGTGGTCGGCAGATCGAGTCCCGTCCAAGCTCGTGAGTTTCCATTGTCACCTGACGGATACTGACGTAGCTGGGCACTGCGTTGGGTAAGGACCAAGCTCAGATTGAGTCAACACTCGTTGGCACATTCTCTCACGAGTTAGCACACGCTGACACAGGCAGGCTCGCGTCACTGCATACAAGCCCGGCGTAGCATCTGCTCTGCAAATCTGGCTTATCCTTAACTACATTAGAAGCATGCCAAGATGTGTTGAAGCAGTTATTAGAGCCAAAGGAGGTCCCACAAAATACTAAGGTGATATATGTATAAAGGAAAAACAATAAAACATATGTACTGTCTAAAAATTTCCTTCTGTCAATAAAAATGTGAATAAATCAGTTGAATGGCCAGAATTGTCTATTAATTTTCCCAGTACTGTACATATATATACATATGGATAAATAAATATATATATATATATATATATATATATATATATGAATATATATAAATATATATATATATATATGTATATAAATATATATATATATATATATATATATATATATATATATATATATATATACATACATATATATATGTACATATATACACATATACATACATACATGTCTATATATGTATATATATATATGTACATATACATACATACATATATACATATATGCACATCTATTTATCTATCTATCTATATTATATCAATATATATTTATATATCTATATATATATATATATATATATTATATATATATATATTTTATATATATATATATATATATATATATATATATATATATATATATATTTTATATATATATATATATATATTATATATATATGTTATATATATATATATATATATATATATATATATATATATATATATATATATATATATATATATATTATATATATATTATATATATATATATATATATATATATATATATATATATATATATATATATATATATATTATATATATATGTTATATATATATATATATATATATATCTATATATATATATATATATATATATATATATTATATATATATGTTTTATATATATATATATATATATATATATATATATATATATATATATTTATATATTTATATATTTATATGTGTGTGTGTGTGTATATGTAAATCCTTATTTGTTTACTTATTTATTTATTTTACTCACAGGTACCATTATATAGTCAACTATGCCTTGTACCTCTATGAGAATCGGTGGACTGTGACCCCAGCAGATGACCCAGGGAATCTAAAACAACGCCATCTGGGCCAACAGTCCATGCAGAGGTTTATGGTTTACAAGCCAAAAGTAATGCACACTCATGAACAGATGAGAATTATAAACCACAATATTAAGCCAAATCATGTAAGTTGTCTTTCTTTTTTATTATCATTATTTTTTTGTAATTGTTATTGAATAATGGAAATATTCACATTAGAAAGGATAGGAAATTCCTTAACCCACACAGGACGGGTGGTACAGCATGTGTACCGCGCATTCTAAACCCCAGTTGCCGGGCGGCACAGTATTGTGCCAGCCTTTCCATTGATTTAGGCCTAATAATTCGAACGCCCCGGCATTTGGACATTCAAGGCTAGAAATCCCCCGTCGCGTATGGGTTAACCTGTATTCTGATTCTAGTGTGGGTATTACCATCCTAGTTTTACTTTTATGAAATTCATTAACCCATTGAGGACAGGGCTCCTAATTACCTAACTGATTGTCAGGATGGGCGGTCTGTGACACTAGCGGCACTGATTAAAAACTAGAGGGACGGGATAAGTGTTTTCTCCATCCTCTGGGTAGCGCAGACTAGCCCAAACAATGTTTTTTCCATAAATCCATCATAAAATATTGTTTTAGGGTGCATTTGGAACTCTGTACCTCTGGAGCTATCACTATTACAGCCATAATACTTCATGACTGTGTGTGCGCTTCAACTGTGAGCAGATCCTGATGTCACGTCATGTACGCATTTACACCCTTCTTTTAGGCCCAATCGATACTGACATGTATGTCATGACACCCATACACAATGGGTTGATAATCATTAATTAACTCATTGACAAGTGGAATTAAGTATTCTGACTGACCTCCCTTAGGGTGATGGGGGACTTGTTAATTCTGTAGTATAACTTCCCTCCCTTTGCCACTTTGACACAATATCCATCACTATTACTGCTACTTGAATCAGTTACTACTTGTTTCTGTTTCATATGGAAGCAACAAGTAGTGTGCCCTGTTCAAAGAAAAGCTTTCTCACCATCTGATGCATGTCCCAGCTACACAGTCTCCATCATATGATGTAATATTGCACACACATTATTATTGATTGTAAAAGAAAGAATTCAAAAGAAAGAAGAGAGAAAGAAAAAATTAAATTGCTTTAGATTTACTCAATTTAATTGTATATTTTACATAGTTCCAATAGTATATCCACATCTTCACCACAGATTGTGAAAATTGTAGCCTTTGCTGGGACAGGCAAAACCACTACCTTGCTGCAGATGTGTCAACAGCGTCCACACCAGCGATTCTTGTTGGTGGTCTACAACAAATCAGTCCAAGAACACTGCTCCAAGTCGTTCCCTACGAATGTGCAAGTCAAGACAGCACATGCCATGGCATTTGCAAATGTTGGCAGAAGGTATTATCCCTCTCTCTCACATTCTTTCTGTGCCTTTCAGATGAGCTTGGCTAAAATGGCCACTCCTCCCACTCTCCCAAGGTTACCACTGGTCTTCTGCACTTTCCCTGACCTTAGATCCCCTCCCTACTTTCCCACTTAGGATAAGAATAAGCTAGATTTGCGGAGCAGATACTTTGCTGGGCTTCTATGCACTAGGGCAAGCCCGCCTGTGTCAACATGTGCTGACTCGGGAGAATGTGCCAACGAATGTTGACTTGATCTGAGCTAGATCTTTACCCACCAAGATGATCAGGCGCGGCAGTGCCCACCAGTTGACAGTGAAAAATCACAAGCTTGGCTGGGGCTTGATCTGCCGACCACAGAGATGTGAGGCCGGAGCACTATCCATTGCACTACCAGATGGCTTACTTTTCTACTATATAATTACCATTAGCATCAGGTTCTTTTTCTGTCAGAGAGGTCTTGCATATGGAATCTCTGCCCTTCATGTAGGCTCTATGTAGTATTTTTACCTTTAGGCTCTCTTTTCTATTGGGTCTTATCTGGCTACCATCATACCTTTAACCTTCGCACCAGACCTCCAGACTTCTAAGTTTAATTTTCACCTGTCAAATCACCTCTCCATTCTCTCTCTCTCTTCATTTTCAGAAAAAAAAAATATGCTGAAATTTTTTTTTTATTCTCCTCCACAGGTTTGTAGGCGTCCGCAGACTGGATGGGAATTTGAGCAGCAGCAAAATAGCAGATTTTCTAGAAAAAAAGGAAGGAGGTGGCAATAGGTTTGTTTTGTTTTTATGCTTCTCTTTTGTCAGTATGTATTGTGTTAATAAATCTTCATATTTTTGTCTATATGTCTATTTCCTCTTAAATGTACAGATGTAAATATAATCTTACATTACTGTCCTTTTCTCAGTAAGTATCAGTTTGAGTGTAGCTTGCTATTTCATTAACTCCTCTCTTTCCTCAGGAAGTATCAGGTGTGAATGTAATCTTGTTTTGTCAATCTCTCTCTTTCTTTAGTATCATTTATGAGTGTAACCTATCTATTTCATTAACTCCTCTCATTCCTCAGTAAATATTGATTGCGACATTAATCTCTTTTTTTTTGTCTACAATCAAAAGACTTTTCAGAGTCAGTTAGAGAGCAAAGAAATTTTCATTCCCATGTACTTGTAGGCTTAGCCGTGCTGCCCTTGTTAAGAACACCATTGAAATATTTCTGAATTCTCGGGATGACATTCTCACTCTACAACATGTACCAGCGAAGGACAAGGACCAGAAAGTTGTTGATGATGACTATAGACTAAAGGTATGGTGCATTTAAAACTGGTATGTTTAAGTATGTTGCAGTAAATAGATATGATTTTGTATGTTGTTTCAAAAGCTAAATTATGTTGATTTATGTCACATCACAAAACTTAGAAACAGGTATAAATGAAAATAAATAACTTCATAATGTAGTAGGTATAATTGACATGTTTTTTCAGGTAAATTCATCAGAAAATACATGAAATTCTGATTATTAATTAAATCTTATGTTATGAAGTTATTAACCCATTGCTGACCTAACGACCTAACTGGTCATCAAGGCGAGCAGTCTACGACACTTGTGGCACCAGCTAAAAATTAGAGGGACAGGGGAAGGGTTTTCTCCACCCGCCGGGTAGCGCAGACTACCCCAAACAATATTTTTCCATAAATCCATCATAAAAGGCAAGTTTAGGCTTACTTTGGAACCCTGTAGCTCTTGAGCTAGTGCCATTATAGTGTGTGCGCGCTTCAACTGTGAGCAGATCCTGATGTCATGTCATGTACGCATTGACA
This sequence comes from Penaeus japonicus, assembly GCF_977035675.1. Lineage (NCBI taxonomy): Eukaryota > Metazoa > Arthropoda > Malacostraca > Decapoda > Penaeidae > Penaeus > Penaeus japonicus. The sequence goes on from NW_028234439.1 coordinate 7,341,539, forward strand.
CCCGTCTCTTAGGCCTAATCGGTGCCGACATATATGTTATGTCACCCGTACGCAATGGGTTAATTCCCATATACACCTTTTTTACACCTCTCAGAACAAGCATATATGCCAATAAAGACTAGATGATTTTTATTTCTATACTCGTTTATTAAAATTTAGAGCCAACAAATTACAAAAAGTAGATCTCTTTATCCTTGTTTTATTTTTTCCCCTAATTAGTGTGAAAGAATATCATTATTATCATTATTATTGTTATCATTAATATCATTATTATTATTATTAAAGCAATAATAATAAAAAAAAAAAGTGTCAGTAGGCTCAAAACTTAAGTATTGTGTGTCTGTTAGATTGATCTTTGGACTAACATGCTGACTACCATGATTCTTAAAGATTCACAAGGGATTTGCTGATAAGTAATCAAGTGGGAGCAGACAGAACATGTAAATAATGAGCTGGATTATGCGTCGCTACACACAGATGGTGAAAAGCTTCCTGATGAGGTATATTGTGTGAAGAGGTTGGGTACTTAGAATTATGTCACTTTAAAAGCTCATGTATGTTCAGGTATATTATATTAAAACATTACTATAGAAAGGTGTGTTACATTAAAAGAAGATGTGTTAACCCATACACGACGGGGGATTTCTAGCCTTGAATGTCCAAATGCCGGGGCGTTCGAATTATTAGGCCTAAATCAATGGAATAGCTGGCACAATACTGTGCCGCCCGGCAACTGGGCTTTTGAATGCGCGGTACACATGCTGTACCACCCGTCCTGTGTGGGTTAAGGTAGGAAATTTATGGATGTGTCACATTTAAATCTTAGTATGTTAGATATGTTACAAGTGAAACTTATGTAGAGGTGAATAATTTTCCTTCTTGTTTCAGATCATTTGCCAAATTATTGTATGTTTTCATTAATTTTAATTTTGGATTGAATGGCTTATATTGGGAGGGGGTGTTGGTGTGGTATGTAATTATGATTAACACATTGATTGCTGGGGAAAATAAAGGGAAGGACCAAGAGATGTGAGTTCTTGCTTTCTATTGGATGATTAGCTAAGCTTTTTCTTTCACTTCTTCCATACTTTCAGATACTTTTGCCCGATGCAGAAGCGGTGTGGAAAGAAATGACGTTGTGTTCCCCTACACAAAAGATACCCATGTCGCAGGTAACAATTTCTGAAAACTTTTTCTTTGGTTCTAGGATAAGTACAGAAATTGGAAGGTCCTAAATCAGTTAATTATGCATATTCAAGACCACCTTTAGTGTAACTATTGATCTCGAATATCTCTGATTAACAGGATGGCCAACTGAAGTATTGGCAACTAAGCAAACCGAAAATCAAAGGTTATGATGTCATCATGATTGACGAGGGCCAGGATATGAACACAGCCATGTTTGACATCTTTCTCAGACAGGAGTGTGCCAAAGTGAGTGTCCAAGCAAGTGTTTTGTAGGGGATGAAAATGATTTTCCTTTGCAATTTAAAGAAACAACAGAAAAGGAGTTCTTGATTGATTTTCATCCAGCAGTTCTTTGGTGATATGAGTTTATATAGCAGCTCTTTTTGTCAAAAGATTGTTACAGAGAATGAAGCTTATATATACTAGATTATCCCAATACGTGCCATGGCAAGGGAAGGCCAGAATTCAGATGGTAACTTTACATGCTATGACAATAGAGTTTTATGACATTGAAGGTACTAGTTCTCAAGCTGCAGCCTTCCAGAGACGATTTTTTTTTTTGAGATGTATATATATATATATATATATATATATATATATATATATATTATTATTATTATTATTATTATTATTATTATTATTATATTATAATTTTTTTTTTTTTTTTTTTTTTTTAGATCATCTCCGTACTTCCAATTTTTTTTATGTTAAATTGGAAACCTTGATGCAAGGTGCAGTTAGATTATTTCCCGGTGCCATTGGCTTAAAAGAAGTAGGCCCATGATCCTCTGTTGCCAAAATTTGTAAGTGTGTGCCTTGTGTAAAACATTGATCTTCCACACTGCATTATGTTTTCAGGTTATTGTAGGCGATCCTCACCAACAGATCTACTCCTTTCGAGGTGCAGTCAATGCCCTTCAGATGATCCCAGCAACACACACATACTACCTCACTCAGTCCTTTAGATTTGGTCCTGAAATATCATACATAGCACATTGTACTCTAGAGTCTCTCAAGAATGTGCAGAACCAGACACTTGTTGGTGGTAGAAAAGAAGATGTTGTGTATGTAAACAGCAAAAGCAACCCAGTAACCTATTCTGGTAAAAAACTGAGTAGAGCCTATTTGGCAAGAATGAATATGACCATATACAAACTCTCCATCAGTATGTGTCTTGATGAGAAGTATTCTAATATGTCCATGAGTTTTGCTGGAGGATTGACCAAGTATGGGTTTGATGCGGTCCTAGATATCTACAAACTTTGGCAAATAGAGCAAGGGTTTGGAACAGCAGAGTCATTAGGTATCAAGAATAAGCTTATTGCAAAGTTCCGCTCTGTTCGTAGTCTTAAAAAATTTGCTGATGGTATTGATGACCATGAGTTGTCCAACAAAATAAGGATGTTTGAGTTCAGTGGAGCCAAAACTCCCAATCACCTTCAACTCCTAAACAAAAGATGTTGTGGTGATCCAGCCAGATCAGATATCATTTTTAGCACAATCCACAAATCAAAAGGACTGGAGTTTGACTGGGTCATTATGTTAGATGACCTCGTCCCGGTGAACTTGCCATATCGAAATAGATGGCATCCAGAAGATGAAGGAGACGAATACAACCTAATGTATGTGGGAATCACAAGAGCAAAAGTGTGGCTAACTATTAACTCTGCAGTTTTGTACACCTTAACTGCAGCT
>NW_028234439.1:7351921-7359421 GCF_977035675.1 Penaeus japonicus
GTATTGGAACTGTAAGTCCATTTTGCCAGTTTACCAGTTTTTTAACTTTTTTTGCTCCCTCTGAATATAAGGTTTATTTACTTAGTGAAAGGCTTCCTGCTTGTATCATTTGTTTTGTTAGTTGTAATACAAGCAAAAATCTTTTGTTCCTAAATGCTAAGATATAAATACAAATAAAAATATATAATTTCATATGAATACAAAAAAGAGGAGTTGGGGGGTGTACAGGTCTGCAAAAAAGTGGGCATCATGTAAGTTAGCATGGGAACCACTGATCTAGACATATCTAAAGAAAATACTCCGTCCTTCAGCAAGTTAGTGTAATACTCTCCATACCTAGTAACACAGACCAATATGGAACCAGATGTTGCTCAATCACCAAGAACTTTTTTTTTTTTTTTTTTTTTTTTTTTTTTTTTTTTTTTTTTTTATTATTATTATTATTATTATTATTATTATTATTATTATTATTATTATTATTATTATTATTATTATTATTATTCTGACCTCTTCCAGAAAAATCAGTTTGATATTTTAACCTATTGCAGACAGGGGATATAATTGCATGCCCAACCTCCAAGATGGGTTTTATTTCAGAGCCAGGCAACTTCATGCAAAATGCCTTGACTTTTCCCACTCTCCTAATGTCATTCATTGTAAAACTAGAGCCATTTTTGTGTTTTATTATTTTTTTTTTTATTATTATTATTTTTTTACTGTATTGAGAGACTTATATGTGTTATATCACAAGCTCTATCAATGCTGCAGTTGACTAAAATTGTAGTATAGGATCCATATCAGCTCATTATTTTCTTTATACTCATTTTGATAGAAGTATTGCTATTTTATAGAGGGACAAAAAGCAACTTTATTTTTTCATATTCATATACTGTCATGAACGAATACAAAACATATAACCATCCACAATGAAGAGGTAGGGAAGAGGAAGGAAACATGTGCTTATGTCAGTGAGTGCCACAATAAAAGGCATCACTACTGACACAGGGGTGCATTGTAGACACTGTGCATAGTTTGAGTCCCCTTCCTCTTCTCGTTCTGCCTGCACATTCTTCTTTGGTGGTACTTTAGAGCAAGAGGTTGGTAACTTGCTGTGTGTCATGAATCTATAAAGATAGTGCTTGCTTAAGACCATGAATGGGTGCCATTCAAGGTTCTTTCTCCTGCTGGTGCTAGGAAAAAGTGGTGCCATCTATGTTTTGTATGTTAGGTTTGCTTAATATTATGGTAATTATAGTAATTATGACTGCAGTTGTTATCATAACTCACTCATAGCACAGTAAAATAGCACAGTGATCCTAAACCTGCAAACATCATGTACATCATGACGCCTGTCATCAGGCCAAAGCTTCTCCGTCACGTCTGTCACGACACCTGTATGCAATGGGTTAAAAACTACTGTGGTTAAAGAGAGTATAATTTTTCCTTTCCATATCTTACCACGTCATGAATTCATTATGAAACGAATCAAGAAATACTAAGCATGAAGATACATATCTGATGTTAATTAGCACTTGCTTCTGTGTGACATTTGTCAAACACTGCTGAGCTAGTTATAACCATCAACATATCTTATTTAATACCCATGTGGTAAACCAGTGGATAAATCAAGAAAAATGCTATAGAATTGTGATTTTCGTTCAATAAATTCATGAACAGAGAGAGTAATATAAATTTTGTTCAGACTATTGTATAGGAATATAATCTTGAAGAAATTGTTTGATTAAAGTTGATATTTTCTTGCGATTCCTCACTGTTGGTTCAGTTCAGTTCAGAGAGATTTGCGAAGACGTCGCTTCGCCCGAGCTATATGCACGAGGCAGCCCGGTCTCTGTCAGCTATAAATGCTGACTCATCTGATCATCATAACTGAATGCTTACCGTGGCGGTTGGATTGCCTGTAGGCGCTCCAGTTGCCAGGGCCCAGTTCAGTTCAGTTCAGAGAGATTCTCAAAGACGTCGCTTCGCCCGGGCTATATGGACGAGGTGGCCCGGCCTCTGCCAGCTATAAATCCTGACTGATCTGATCATCATAACTGAATGTTTACCGCGGCTGTCGGATTGCCTGTAGGCGCTCCAGTTGCCAGGGGGCAACTGCTGAGGAAGCTAGTGTGCTCGCACTCCATCAGGTAGTGCTCTAATTTGGCCACAATGATCACAGCGTCGCTCATCATGCCCAATGGTGGGTACGATTTGCCACGCACAAGATAGCCTATTCTCAGTCTGTGAAGGCTGACTTCAGCACACCTTGATATTCTGGGGGAGAGTATCAGCGACTCATAGCCTGTGGCGTCTGAGTACCAGCTGGCCGAGGGGGAGGTTCTCGCTTCCTCTCTATGTCGCTGCAGGGCACCGACCTGCCCTGCAGCCATCGTTTTACGCCTTAGCAGTTCCCGGCTAGGATGCACCACAAGATCACTCAAGGGTTTTTTCCTGCCTTCCTCCGCTAGCCTGTCAGCTACATCGTTCCCTTTAATACCAACTTGGCTTAGAATCCAGTTGATGATAATGCGTCTACCTTGATCCAGGACTCTCTGAGCAATGGTGAGAATCATGGTCAGACCCCTTGTGAAACCATGTATGTGTTCATGTGGAGGTCCCAACTTCCATTGGAACCGGTTTAGTACCATTCTCTCTGCCGTCTTTCCCAGACAGCTGAGTAGAGAGATAGATTAGTACCATCCCAGCTCCTTTGGTTTAGGGATGGGAACTATGTCAACCCTTTTCCGGCACTGTGGTAGTGAGGAAGTCTCCCAGGACTTGTTGATGAGATGCAAGAATGCAAGGTCACCTTCAAGTCCTAGGTGGGAAATGATGAGGTAGGAGACCAGGGAACTGGTCTTATATGTCCGCCATAATTCCCTCAGAGAGAACATGGCATCTGCATCATCAAGCTCGACTACCTTTTTCTGATGAGGGCATGCCTGCCTGGAAGCAATTCCTCTTGGCATGCCCTCAACTCTACTGGTAGGCTGATGCTACTTGTTCTGGCAGAGAACTTCGTGTGGCAGTCTCTCCGCCTCCGACCGCAGGTCATGGTGGGTCTTTCTGGGGACTGAGTGATTTGTGGCCTGTCCACATTTCTGAAAGGGAGGTTTGGTGGCCAAAGGACTCACACCACTCCAGCCACTTTTCCTGCTTTACCCTCTCAGCAGTTTCCGGAGCATCCCTGAGAGGCTCTCTCAAAAGAGCGTAGTTCTCAGGGGTTCTCTGTCTGCGGAAGTGTCTTCTGCACATATTGATTCTGTGATTGACCTCCTTAATTTCATCATTGTAGTATTAGGCGTCTTTGAAACACCTGGATCACGGACGAGTTTTGGGGATGGTCTCTGAGGCTGCCTTGTCTATGGCATTTACTAGTCTGGCCTCAAGTATATCCACATTATCGTTAAGTGAGAAGTCACTGGTTCTGAGGCACCTGGCCATGGCCTCCTGGAAAGCTTTCCAATTAGCCCTGTCCACCTTCCATTGAGGATTGTGCCGGGGCACGGTTGCTGGGCCAGCATTAAAGATGGTGCTGACTATCCCATAGTAATCGCTTGTGGCAGTGTTGGCCTAAGACCAACTAATTCTCTCGACCAGAGCCACAGTGACAAAGGTAAGGTCAAGGACCCCCCCCCCCCCCCGGCCAACCTGCGTAGGCTCCTGGCTGGTGAGAAGAGCAATCTGGGGACACATCTTAAGCACCTCAGCTATGTGGTAGTCTGCCACATCACGACTCCGAGTGGGAGCCAAGATGGGGTGGTGGGCATTGAAGTCTCCCCCTATGAGAATCGGCTCATGTGCCTCGTGTGGATCTCAACAGCAAGGAATTCGACGCCTCCACACTGCACAGGATCGGCAATCAAGGAGCAGGGGATAGTCGACTTCACAAGGGTAATTAAACCTCTGGTGCCTTGCGTACTCAGCAGCACAAAGGGATGATATCTCGAGAAGCGAACAGATTCCCCTGTTAGGGTCTCCTGGAGCATGATAATGTAAATGTTCCGAGATCGCACGATCACGTGGAGACGGGCATTCCTTGAGGAAAAGCTGTTGATATTCCACTGCAGTATGCTTAGATTAGAAGCCAGTATGATAATCTAATAGGTGGGGTGTGACCCCACCTACTAGATCATCTCCTAGGAACACTTAGTCATCCCTCCCCAGAGAACCCGCCGCCAGAAGGCCACAGTGGGAGGAAGAGACTGGCTAGATTCAGAGCGGGCTCATCCGAGGAAGGAGTTCAAGCCCCCGCGCCACGACAAGGCGGTTCCTTTTGCGGGGGCTTGCTGTTGGGCTGTTACTAACGATCGGTCTCGATACAGGAATTGAACTGTTGTACATCTCTTGGGATACCTTGCCAGATGTCCAACTTTCACGTGTGATAAGAGAGGTTTTAAAGATGGGAGTGATATTAGGAATTCCTAATGACTTTGAGTGTGTTGGAATTAATAACTCGCACAAAATAGGTATGTGATGCCAGACAGGGTTTATTAAATTCAGGTTTATTCCATAATGCAGTAAGCCTGACGTTATGGTACACGAGATATGATATATACTACAGCACAATAATCACTGTAATAAATACTATCACCACACGTATAAACAGATGGAGAAATCAGCTTGAATATAATATTCATGTATTCTTTGTATATTGATGTATTTGATATCATATATAAACATTTATATATATAATCCTTCACACTGAGAACTTTTATAAATAGTGGCCCAGGTGAAGCATATATTTGCACATCTCAATGAATTGAACTAAAACGAGAAAAATTATCTAGCCCTTCTTAAAAGGTGAGGTGGCATGGCTCCAAGGTGCAATTTACCAATATGTATAATCGACGCAGCTCAGTCTACGTGGACATGGATATAAGAGTTCAGTCTACATAATACACAATGATATTCGAATATTGTATCATTATGTATTATATAGACTGATAATAATATAGGTGTTGGCATCGTCCTTATCTGCAATAACTAGTAATCAGTCACTATGGCGAAAATGCCAAATATTTCCTGATTTTTATTTCATGTCGTTTCATTCGACCAGTTAAAAAGTATCTTAAAGGTGGTTTACAAAATTGTTTATAAATTAAAAGTTTACCATTTCCCTTGTCTTCCATATATTGTCATGCAACCATGCCAAAATAAATCAAATCGGTAACTCATGTAAAACAATAAAATACCTGAGTTTAGTTTACTTATAGTGATCATCTTTAATTTTAGCAAGTAATGTGCGTTGTGTAATATCCATTTTCAACACTTCTGCAATGCACACACATCATCCATATTCATTCGCCAGTAAAGTGAAAAGTCCACCCTAATACGAGGATAACTTTTGTATTTTATCAAAGTGATATAGGTGAAGAAGCGAAAGTATTAAACCTAGAATAAATTTTGTTTTAATTGATATATCATGGAATACATTGTATTTGCACAAATAAGATCTATTTAGTGACTGCTAAGCAGCGCAACTGCAATTTGAAGAATTTAACTTTTTTCATGCTTAACACAAGCATGGCGTTAACATATTTAACTCCACCTGCCAATATGAATGAATTAAGACAAACTAGAAACGAAGTATTTGTCGTTAGTGTAATATTTTCTCAGGCATTAAATGAAATCACATATACTATTTGACAAACTCAAAAGTGTTTTTATTAGATGAAAAAGTAAATGATTGTAAGAATTATGATTTTTTCCAAGCCGCGGCACTGAGGCATGTTTTTCGTTTTGTTTTCATCAATTTATTACGCTCATAGAGCAAGTAACAAGCCTAGTACATTCATTAGTCCATTACTCTATACATAATACTCGTGTCACGCATGGTACGCTGGTATGTGCAGTCAGTCTGTATATGAAGGTAAAAGAGAGTCAAATTATAGCATTCACCAAAATGAGGGTGTTGGGCCAAAACAGTATTCAAGTTACTGTCAGCTATCAGGAATTGACATACAGTTATTAAATCCCGTCTGTGTCAGCATATGCAGACTCGTGAGAGTGTGCCAACGAATGTTGACTCGATCTGAGTTTGGTCCTTACTCACCGTAATGACCACGGCAGTAACCGCTAGGCGCCCCGTGCAAACTCACGAGCTTGGACGGGGCTCGATCTGCTGACCACGGGGATATGAAGTCAGCGGGCTAACCATTACACAACCAGACACTCTGTGAATTGGACGGGTGCTTAGGTTAGAGCGGTACGACACTCGCTGTCGTACGCCCGGCAGTGTCTATGCTCTGCCCATTAAGTTGAAATGATTGCGGGTTGGTGACACTGTAGACAACGCCTAATATTCTCATGCTTTTGTAAACAAATGTATAAAGATGATGGTTGTTTGGTATTATTATCATAATTGTATATTAAATCACTGCCTTTTATTGTATTTTATACTTTTATAGGAATCCACAAGGAGTCAGAGAACTTACTGTTTAGGTGATTTAAGCAATGTTGAACTATCGAGATGATAAAGTGAAATGTTATTTTTAAATTAATGAGGTTCATGTTTGAAGACTTTTTTTCTCCTATTGTGAAATATACATGCATGTATCTTGTGCACACAATCACACAGACTCACTCAGTAAGGCAGCGTCTCCCATTTTTTTCCTAGCACCCCCTGTAGTCAGACAGGCAGTCTAGCACCCTGTACCTCTAGTGAATATCTGATCTCTAAAAGATGAAGGAAAGTGAAGTACAATTCTTGATCATATATTTTGATGAGTCCTCAGTCCTTTCTTTATAAAAGAAAATTTAATGAGAAAACCGGTGGGTAGGTTCAAATATACACAGCTGGGTAATCATACATCAATGTGACTTTTGTTGTTACTTACGTTCAACTATTTTCTCAATTCGAGTAAATGAAAATAACATGGACAAACTCAAATATGCACAGTGGGTATTAAGCCAGACATATATCAATGTATGTATGCATTGCTTCCCAGTACCCCAGGTTGGGAAGCTGCACTAAGACATACAGCCAAACAACTTTTCCAGTAATTCATGTCTGCAGACAATAATTTCTTGAGAAAAAAAGTCTACTTATGACAAAGTGCCAGTGCCAGACGGCAAAGACTTGTCATAGAAGATAAGTACAGTCAACTTGGCAATTGCTTATCGGTATAACAAGATCAATAAATTAGTTCAAAAATATTTTGAGTATTCCCCAATTCATTATTACCCCTACTTTTTCATTAGTCAAGGTCTCTTATGTGGACTTATGTGGTGAGGGGAATGTTAATTTATGGCCATAAAAGATTGCATATCATAGTTTTTTTATTCATCTTATCTTAAATTGTGCATGTATTACGCTTTCACATTTTTGGAGATTCCTATATTCTTCAAAATCATTCAGTTCTTGTAATTTATACGAGAAAATGAGTGGAAAATATTTTTAGACTTCTAATGAAGTGCGCACCAAAAGTCAATAAGACAGCCGATTTTTATTTTTTTTTTTTCTTATTCCTTTGGACTTTTTCAGAAATATATCCTGTT
>NW_028234439.1:7374421-7379421 GCF_977035675.1 Penaeus japonicus
GCCGTTGAGATCCATTTGGCCGGGGATCTCCTCGAGCTGTATAATGTGTATAGCAGGCCAAAATGTAGTAGCTTAGATATTAATGAAGTCTGTGCTGCTGCAGCGTATGAGCCAATTCTCATAGGGGGAGACTTTAATGCCCACCACTCCATCTTGGCTCCCACTGGGAGTCGTGATGCAGCAGGTTACCACATAGCCGAGGTACATTGCAGGCGCTAGTTTTGCAGCAAGGGTTACAACGAGAGCTATGCGGGTATCTGACAATGCCTCCTCGCTCCAGGCAGAGGCAGTCACTATTAAGGTGGCCCTAGCCCATGCAGCCCAGACGGACAAGCATGTTGTCATACATACAGATTCTAGGGTCGCCATTGACAGCCTGTAACAAAGCACGCCCCTTGATAACGTTTATCTTCTGACCAAGTTTCTCACCATTGCTCAGAGAATCCTGGATCATTGTAGACGCATTGTCATCAATGGATTCTGAACCATGTTGGTATTAAAGGGAACAACCTAGCCGACAGGTTGGCAGAGGAAGGCAGTAAAAAACCCTTGAGTGATCTTGTGGTGCATCCTAGCTGGGAACTGCTAAGGCATAAAACGATGGCTGCCCTGCACCGACATAGAAAGGAAACGAAAAATCTCCCCCTTGGCCAGCTGGTACTCAGACGCCACAGGCTATGAGTCGCTGATACTTTCCCCCAGAAATATCAAGGTGTGCTGAAGTTAGCTTTCACAGACTGAGAATAGGCTATCCTTGTGCATGGCAAATCATACCCAGCAACGCTGTGAACATTGTGGCATGCCGGACGCCAAATTAGAGCACTACCTGATGGAGTTCGAGCACACTCGCTTCCTCAGGCAGGGCCCAGAGACGACAGCCGCCGGGCTGGTTAGACGGCTATGCCTGTCGCTTGCCCCCTGGCAACTGGAGCGCCTACAGGCATTGCGACCACCACGGTAAGCATTCAGTTATGATGATCAGATGAGTCAGCACTTATAGCTGGCAGAGGCCAAGCCGCCTCGTGCATATAGCCCGAGCGAAGCGTCGTAGCTTCTGTAATACTGAAACTAAATAACAGATATAACCTAAAAATTCAAGTATACGCTCCTACCTGCAGTCATAGTGATAAGGAGATAAAGAGCAATAAGATGTGCAAGCAGCTACCGATAGAGCAAAAACCTATTTAACCGTGATTATGAGAGATTTTAATGCCAAGATAGGAATAGGGGAAGATGGGGAAACCTTGGTTGGGAAACTTGGAATAAGTACTAGAAATGAGAGAGGGCAAAGGCTAATAGAATTCGTTGAAGCTCGATCCCTCAAAATTATTAATATATTTTTCGAAAAGAGACCCGGGAGATGATGGACATGGAAAACGCCATCCGGCATTAAAAACGAAATTTATTTCATAATCACTAACAGGCGCAACATTGTATAAGACGTAAGCGTTATCAATAATGTTAATGTCGGTAGCAACCACAGAAGAAGCGAATGGAATAAGCTCATACAGAAGCCTCTCGTTAATATAATTAACCTTAAGAATTGAGCGACGGAATTTAGTCCTAACATCCGAAACGGATATTCAGCTCTCGAAGATCTTGACACAGACAAAATGAATGACTAATTCACTGAGATAATAAAGGAAGCTGCAGTTGAAATAGGCCATAAAGACGAAAAAGAAAAGTTCAGTAAGTTTTCGGTAGAAACTAAAATCCTAATGAAACAACGTAGGACAAAATAAGTTCACCAGAGATAACTAAGAGGATAAACAAGAAGAAGAAGGATGATCACAAATTTAACATACGAAAAACAAACGAAGCTCTGCTTTCGGGCACCAGCCTTAAGACAACAAAGGGGAGGCTCGGAATAGGGGAAAAAAAAAATGTATGCAGCAAAGAAACCCAAAGGAGAGGTGACATACAATAAAAATTAAATAATCAAAGTAGTAGAAGACTTCTTCTTATACCCCTCAAACGATCAACCATGAACAGAGGCAAACACAACAATAGGAGACGTTCCAAACATTACGGCAGATGAAATAAAAAGGGCACTGAGAGGCATGAAAAGAGGAAAAACACCAGTGTAGATCTCATTCAAGATACAATGGAGATTGTCGCAGTAAAACTAGCCAATATTTTTAGCAAATGTCTAAGCAACGGTAAAACGCAGTAATAATCTTAATACATTAAAACGGGGGCACAAAGGAATTAAACAATTACCGACCTATAAGCTTCCTTTCAGTAATCTATGAACTGTTCACAAAAATAATTACAGCCTGCATCACCGATATATTAGATTCAAAGAGACCTAATGAACAGGAAGCTTCCTCAACAGATTTTCAACTACAGACCATATCCACACACTAATCCAAATAAGAGAGAAAACAAACGAATGTAGGAAGCTCGGTACAGATAGCGGCAGTAATAGATGCAATTCGTAGCAGAGGAAATATATTGTGGTTTATTAGTGGATATATATGGAGAAGGCACAGCAAGTATCAAAATCCACGCAGAAACCGATAAACCAATATAAAAGGTGGTAGGCAGGGCGACACCATCTTACCAAATCTGTTTATTCAAGAAATTAGATTGGAAGGAGAACGGGATTAAAAAAGGGGTGAACACAAACAATCTAAGATTTGCAGATGACATTGTTCTTTTCGGCGAGTCAGCAAATGTTTTACAACAATTATAAGTGAATAGGGAAAATCTGAAGATTGGCCGTAAAATGAACATGAAAAAGACTAAAGTCATGCTCAACAGTCGAACCGCAGGTGAGCAAATAAAAGTACAGGACGAGTTACTAGAAGCAGTCAACGAGTATATATACTAGGACAACTCATCCTAGAGAATTCATCCAGCAAAGCCTTGATAAAACGACGAATCAGGCTACGTTGGAGTGTCTTTGGTACACAAACTAATGTATTACGAGGTAGTCTGCCACTATGTCTAAAGAGAATGGTTTTTTACCAATGTGTCCTCCCCATCATAACATATGGGTCAGAAGTATGGACTACGACCAAAGTACTTAATAGGAAATTAGTAAGTGCTCAGAGAGCAAAGGAAAGGATTATGCTAGAAGTCAGCTTAAGAGACAAAAAGAGCAATGTGGATCAGGGAACAAACAAAAGTAGAGGATATACTGACGGGCATTAAAAATAAAAAGTAGCAGTGGCTAGGAGACATCGGAGACAGAACGACAGCTGGACAAAGAAAACACCAGAATGGGAAATACAATACTCAAAGAGACCTAGGGCAAGACCACTGAAAAGATGGCGTGATGAATTAGTGAATTTCGCAGGAGTGAACTGGAATTAGAGGACACAAGACCGGAATGACTGGAAAAGATTGAGAGAGGCCTACGTCCTGCAGTGGGGTGATACAGACTGACGATGACGATTATATATATATATATATATATATATATATATATATATATATATATATATATATATATATATACATAAAATCCATATATACATAAATTAATAAATATATGTTTGTATGTATATTTATACATACATATATATACATACATACATGTATATATATATATATATATATATATATATATATACATATATATATACATATATATATATACATATATATATATACATATATATATATATACATATATATATACACACACACCCGCATATATATATATATATATATATATATATATATATATATATATATATATATATATATATATATATATATATAATACAAGCTAAATGGTGACACTCTATATTTTCCATTATATTGAATCTTTTCACAAAATGTAATTGGATTAACATTACTTTCTCAACCTTGTTTCTTACCTTTGTAAATGATATGCACCTGTATGTAGAAGTTATATTGAACATTTACATGATTTATTGAAGTGTGATTTAAAACAAGTATTAGTCAACATGTGTTTGCTTACCAATCATGGCCGCAGTGATATAACTATGAATAAATTTAATAATACTGTCTTGCCAAAGTAAGCTATACGGCCAGAAGGCCTAGAAACGGCATGCTATACTGGAACCACATCCTAAATTGCCGAAAGCAGAAGTCCGCCATATTTCTAAGGGTGTAGCCCTTCCTCCTCCCGTTGAAGTGGCCTCACAACTGGATAGTTCTCAAGGGACGGAGGACCAAATGGTAGCTCCCTGCTAAACCAGCAGTTAGGGTCATACACACCCTGAACGTTCCAGCACGTGGTTGTCGTGGGTGGCACCTTTGCGAGGTAGCAGATGGGAGGTCTGAGGAAAAGCGATGCCGTGTGCTAGGTTGCCTTACGACGAGCAACACATGTCTTTGGTCCCTTATTCTGGCGGCTGAATTAGGCTAGATCAGGTCTGGTCTCCTCGGCTTTGTCATATGCCTTCAGCATATAGCAGGGCTATGTATACTCTCGTATTACCCCTGTGGCAGGCCACACTGAAACTATTTTGGGAAATTTGAAGTGAGCATTACAACTTTAACCTCAGAAAACAAAGGGTTGAGGTGGTGTTACCTGACTTTCTGGTAATTTATATGATTTCGTTACATCCCCATGTTCTTGAGCCTACACGAATGTTTGCCACAAGGAATACAAGTGTCCTAACTCTGCCAATAAGGATCATGCTTGAAATCTGCCTTGCACCATAAGGAAAGAGGCAGATTTCAGAACTTGGTGCTCCTGCTTATCACGTTCATGAAAGCGGTAGTAACAGAGCTGGGGCAAAGCAATGAGTATGATGAGAAGGGGCCCAGATCATCACAAGGGGATCGACTCAGGCCGTCTCAGCCCTGAAGGGGAGAGAGACCAGCGAAACGGAGCTGGCTCTCGGCCGCTCCTGTCAGAAGGGGAACATTGATGAACTTGATATAGATCTCATAACTAGAGAGAAATATTCAATGGAGTTGTCAGTCTTTGACATATCTGATGTCACCATCACATTTGCATACCTTATGGGAGACTTTAGCATATCTAATGCCATCATCATACAGTATATGTGTCTGATAAG
>NW_028234439.1:7391921-7396921 GCF_977035675.1 Penaeus japonicus
TCTGGCCAGTCTCTTCCTCCCGCTGAGGTGGCCTTCCGGGGAGGGATGACAAAGTGTTCCTAGGAGTTGATCTAGTAGGTGGGGTCGCACCCCCCCTGGTCCTTCCCACAGGGGGACTTACACATGCCCACGCGTTTGCCATGCGTGGCGCCCCTGTGCGCCTCCAGGCACTTATGTTTGGGGGCAGAGCAAAGGGGTAAGGGCTTCCCCCCCCCCTTCATAAGAGAAAGGACGCACCACCCAAAGCGAAACCACCGCCGGACACCTCCAACACAAAGGAGTTTCCGGCTCTGGCGGGAGTTCCAAGGCTGAAACAGATCCGGAAGGGGTCTGGGAACCACACAAAGTCTACCCCAAGAGTGGAGAGACCAACTCTGTTTACAGAGAAGGACTTGACGCTCCTGCTGACGACAGTCATCACAGCAATTGCGACAGCATTGGGGAGGACCAGTGAGGAGACAGAGAAGGCAGTCAAGGTCGCCATTGACGGCAAAGACTCAAACTGTCGCTGCTCTGAAGGAAAGGGAGATGAGTCCTATGGCCTCAAAACCCACTCCAACTCAAGGCGAGACTTTTCTCCCCACAAACACCAAGGGCGAGACTTGTCTCCCCACCCAACCTGCGGCTAAGACCACACTGACAGAGCCTGAACCCAAAACCCAAAGTATGAGGAAGCCACGACCATCCAGAATGAAGGTCAAGGGAACCCAGCCCTATTAATGGCTCGACCTGTCCTGACGACAGTGATGACAGTGACGAAGCGAGTGAGGAAATCACGCTCAGTGAGGAACTCATCAAGGAGTTGTTGGACTCTGAAATGTCTGACTTTACCCACACTGGGGCTTCAGACACTGAGACCGATTATATCGACAGGCTTAATGAACTCAGATTAGCACAATGGCCTTTAATCTAAGCTTACTGCGGTGGAATATCAACAGCTTTTCCTTAATGAATGCCCTTCTCCACGCAATTGTGCAGTCTCGGAACATTGATGTTGTCATGCTCCAGGAGACCCTAACAGTGGAATCTGTTCGCTTTTCGGGATATCATCCCTTTTTACTGCCAAGTACGCAAGGCACCAGAGGTTTGATTACCCTTGTGAAGTCGACTATCCCCTGCTCCTTGATTGCCGATCCTGTGCAGTGTGGAGAAGGCGTCGAATTCCTTGCCGTTGAGATCCATTTGGTCGGGGATCCCCTCAAGCTGTACAATGTGTATAGCGGGCCAAAATGTAGGAGCTTAGATATCAGTGAAGTTTGTGCTGTTGTGGCACATGAGCCAATTCTCATAGGGGGAGACTTCAATGCCCACCACCCCATCTTGGCTCCCACTCGGAGGTGTGATGCGGCAGGCTACCACATAGCTGAGGTGCTTGAGTCGTGCCCCGAGATTGCTCTTCTCAACAGCCAGGAGCCTACGCACTGTGGCTCTGGTCGAGAGAATTAGTTGGTCTGTGGACAACATTGCCACAAGCGATCACTATGGGATAGTCACCACCATCTTGGATGCTGGCCCGACACATTCCTTGATGGAAGGTGGACAGGGTCAACTGGAAAGCTTTCCAGGAGGCCATGGCCAGGTGCCTCAGAACCAGTGATTTCTCACTTAACGATAATGTGGATATACTTAAGGCCACACTAGTAAATGCCATAGACGAGTCAGCCTCAGAGACCATCCCTAAAACTCGTTCGTAGTCCAGGTGTTTCAAAAACGCCTGGTACTACAATGATGAGATTAAGGTCAACCACAGAATCAATATGTGCAGAAGACACTTCCACAGACAGAGAACCCCTGAGAACTACGCTCTTTTGAGAGAGCCTCTCAGGGATGTTCAGGAAACTGCTAAGAGGGTAAAGCAGGAAAAGTGGCTGGAGTGGTGTAAGTCCTTTGGCCACCAAACCTCCCTTTCAGAGCTGTGGAACTGTATCAGACGGGCCACAAATCCCTCAGCCCCCAGAAAGACCCACCATGACCCGCAGTCAGAGGCGGAGAGACTGGCACTCGAGTTCTCTGCCAGAACAAGTAGCGTCTTCTTACCAGTAGAGTTGAGGGCATACCAAGAGGAATTGCTTCCAGGTAGGCATGCCCTCATCAGAGAAAAGGCGGTCGAGCCTGATGACGCAGATGCCATGTTCTCTCTGAGGGAATTACATTGGACGTACAAGACCAGTTCCCTGTCAGCCCCGGGCTGTGATGAAATCTCCTACCCCATCATTTCCCACCTAGTACATGAAGGTGAGTTTGCATTCTTGCATCTCATCAACAAGTCCTGGGAGACTTGTTCGCTACCACAGTGCTTGAAGAGGGCTGACATAGTTCCCATCACTAAACCAAAGGAGCCAGGACAGTACCGTTCCATCTCTCTACTCATCTGTCTGGGAAAGACGGCAGAGAGAATGGTACTGAACCGGCTCCAATGGAAGTTGGGACCTCCACATGAACAAATGGATTCACAAGGGGTAAGAGCACTGCTCACAGCATGAACACCTTACTGAGCACTGTCAGCAACACCAGCTCTTTCATTGTCTTCCTGAACCTGGAAAAGGCAAGCTCGCTCGTCATTCAGGAGATCTTGATCCGCAAGGGAATCAAAGGCAGACTGCTTGCCTGGATTGGTGACTATTTTCGGAACAGAACTGCCAGAGTGAGGTTCAAGGGTCACCTTTCCAGGCATTTGCCTCTGAAGAAATATCTCTGAACTGAACTGAACTGCCCCTTGGCAACTGGAGTGCTTACAGGCAATCCGGCCACCACAGTAAGCATTCATTTATGATGATTAGATGAGTCTGCACTTTTAGCTGACAGAGGCCGGGCCGCCTCGTGCATATAGCCCAGACGAAGCGACGTCTTCGCAAATCTCTCTGAACTGAACTGAGTCAGCACTTATCGCTGTCAGAGGCTGGGCCGCCTCGTGTATATAGCCCGGGCGAAGCGACGTCATCGGAAATCTCTCTGAACTGAATTGAACTGAACTGAGTCAGCACTTATAGCTGTCAGAGGCCGAGCCGCCTCGTGTATATAGCCCGGGCGAAGCGACGTCTTCGGAAATCTAGCCGTCTGGTTAGCTCATTGGTAGCGTGTCGACTTCACATCCCCGTGGTCGGCAGATCGAGCCCCACCCAAGCTCGTGAGCTTCCACTATCACCTGGCGGTTACTAATGTAGCTGGGCACTGCGTTGGGTAAGGACCAAGCTCAGATCGAATCAACACTCGTTAGCAAATTCTCTCACGAGTCAGCACACGCTGGCTCAGGCGGGCTCGCGTCACTGCATACAAGCCCGGCGTAGCATCTGCTCCGCAAATCTGGCTTATCCTTATTATCCTTCGGAAATCTCTCGGAACTGAATTGAACTGAGTCAGCACTTATCGCTGTCAAAGGCCGGGCCGCCTCGTGTATATAGCCCGGGCGAAGCGACGTCTTCGCAAATCTCTCTGAACTGAACTGAACTGAGTCAGCACTTATCGCTGTCAAAGGCCGGGCCGCCTCGTGTATATAGCCCGGGCGGAGCGACGTCTCCGGAAATCTCTCTGAACTGAACTGAACTGAACTGAACTGAGTCAGCACTTATCGCTGTCAAAGGCCGGGCCGCCTCGTGTATATAGCCCGGGCGAAGCGACGTCTTCGCAAATCTCTCTGAACTGAACTGAACTGAGTCAGCACTTATCGCTGTCAAAAGCCGGGCCGCCTCGTGTATATAGCCCGGGCGAAGCGACGTCTTCGCAAATCTCTCTGAACTGAACTGAAATGAGTCAGCACTTATCGCTGTCAAAGGCCGGGCCGCCTCGTGTATATAGCCCGGGCGAAGCGACGTCTTCGCAAATCTCTCTGAACTGAACTGAACTGAGTCAGCACTTCTCGCTGTCAGAGGCTGGGCCGCCTCGTGTATATAGCCCGGGCGAAGCGACGTCATCGGAAATCTCTCTGAACTGAATTGAACTGAACTGAGTCAGCACTTATAGCTGTCAGGGGCCGGGCCGCCTCGTGTATATAGCCCGGGCGAAGCGACGTCTTCGCAATTCTCTCTGAACTGAACTGAACTGAGTCAGCACTTATCGCTGTCAAAGGCCGGGCCGCCTCGTGTATATAGCCCGGGCGAAGCGACGTCTTCGCAAATCTCTCTGAACTGAACTGAAATGAGTCAGCACTTATCGCTGTCAAAGGCCGGGCCGCCTCGTGTATATAGCCCGGGCGAAGCGACGTCTTCGCAAATCTCTCTGAACTGAACTGAAATGAGTCAGCACTTATCGCTGTCAGAGGCTGGGCCGCCTCGTGTATATAGCCCGGGCGAAGCGACGTCATCGGAAATCTCTCTGAACTGAATTGAACTGAACTGAGTCAGCACTTATAG
Source organism: Penaeus japonicus (assembly GCF_977035675.1). Lineage (NCBI taxonomy): Eukaryota > Metazoa > Arthropoda > Malacostraca > Decapoda > Penaeidae > Penaeus > Penaeus japonicus. The sequence goes on from NW_028234439.1 coordinate 7,396,271, forward strand.
CTGTCAGGGGCCGGGCCGCCTCGTGTATATAGCCCGGGCGAAGCGACGTCTTCGCAAATCTCTCTGAACTGAACTGAACTGAGTCAGCACTTATCGCTGTCAAAGGCCGGGCCGCCTCGTGTATATAGCCCGGGCGAAGCGACGTCTTCGCAAATCTCTCTGAACTGAACTGAGTCAGCACTTATCGCTGTCAAAGGCCGGGCCGCCTCGTGTATATAGCCCGGGCGGAGCGACGTCTCCAGATATCTCTCTGAACTAAACTGAATATTACGAATATTTTACAAATATTTACTTTTCTAAATGTTTACCTTACGTTTGCTATTGTTCGCGTTTTGATGTTATCCTTCCTCACGTTGAATTTCACACAATGTTGAAAAATAACATATTCGTTTACTTACTTTATTTCATTCGGTACTTTGTTTCTCTGCGTTATCTTGTGCAAACTTCACTACAATTATATTTTTTCTACCTACGATGTATATTTTTTTCCTGTATGTTATTTGAGTATATAACTGTAAAATATATTATATTTTTATAGCAATTACTTTCAATTTTCTTATGTGAAATTTCTGATTTCTGTGCGATTTCCTTAATTTTTTATTACTGAGCGAAAGCAAAATATATTTGTTAATTGCATGTCTCGAATTCTTT
>NW_028234439.1:7401921-7404421 GCF_977035675.1 Penaeus japonicus
AGACCTGCTCTGAGTTCATAGGTCCAAAATTATAATCCGACTCGGGTCCACAGGAAATAAAGAACAAAAATGGAAAACACGATATTTGCATCTTAAAATTTCATTCGGTATCTATAATGAGTTTTTAATCAGTTTTCATTATACTTGAATATAATAAAGAAAATATACACATATCCTATTTTCATTGGATTACTGTCCTTACAAGGTCATACCCGCTCTTTGAAAAGGAGGTTAACCACTGGTTCTTCCTTAGGTTCCTAATTATGACCTTTGAAGTTGGGACTGGTTTCGATTTATTCAGGTATTTATATATTCAACTTTTTCTCAAATTCAAATTTGTATTCATGTTCTAGCACTTCAATAAAAAAAAAAACACACTAATACCCACCCAGAGTTATATAAGGGGGAAAATATGTAAGACCCCTACTTCCGCCCTACTTTAATGGCGTAATAGATCCCAAAATATTCGGGGGGTGAGGTAGGGGGGGCTCAAGTGTTTAGAGAAAATTTAGGGCTAGAGGATGTCAAAAATGCCCCTCATCTCGGACTACTGTCATTCTATTTTACCATGAATCATGTATATTTGCAGCTAAAACTCTCTTAATAATGGGCTTTTAGGGGCCATGAATGATCCCTGAAGTTTTTATGAGTCATATTTAATAATATCGGTTTCCATTCTAAAAAATAGATATTAATGAACAAGTTATAAAGTGTCTCATTATAAAATAAAGATAACTCATGCAATAGATATAACATATATACTTTTACCATATGGCACACAATACCACAAAGTACATATAACAACATTGAAACAACCATATATGTAGCATTAACTCAAAATATCAAAAGAAATGAAATATTTGCAGAATACGTACATAAAACCATCACGGACAATTTATGCCAAAAGTTGCCACTGTCAACGGGATTGATAATCGGATAGTTCTGGAGGATAGGTAAAGATCCTTCGGGCGCAACTCCGTGAATCTTTCCCATCAATCTGAAAATGATCGGCAAATTCATTCTGCAAGTACATAATGAATGAGAGGGGGGGGGGCAGACCTCTGTGAGTAATTAACATAATCCGAATCATGACTGAATAACAGAAGAGAACATTTTACCATGTGGCCAAAATTACATACTGTTCAATTTGACAATATGAAAACTATAACCACTATATTCAATTGAGAAAATAATACTCATAACTGCACAAATACAAACCGAGCGATGCTCTCGCAATAGTTTTCTGATGATGTAACACCGTGTCGTATGCAGAGCTCTTTAATAATGTCTTTGGCTTTAATTTTCTCCTCGGCCCTTGATGGGGAAAGCAGATAAGCCGACGATTCACTGTCTGGAGCCAGTTTCAGCCGATGGTAAATTTTTTTCCAGGGCATGAACTAATGCGTAATGGGATAAAAATTATTAGAGTTAGTAAAAGCTACTAGTTCTCGAATTTCTCTTTCCACTCTATAAAAGTCCCCAAAAGAAAGCCCAACAATTTTTATCTGGGTGGATAAAGATTCTAGCAATTCCACTGATTTCATCCTTTACAAACAAAAGATAAGTTGCTAGTATTTCTAACTTTACCCAGTATATGTAGACACCTCTGATATTATTTGCATAACTGTATGCTCCTACTTGCTTATCATAACTCCTCAACACTTCTTGACATCAAAATACATCATTACCAGTCTACTGAATAGGTCTTAATACTTACCGCTGGATTCATAATGATCTCTGACCAAGACCGGCATACTGTAGAAACTTCTTTGAGGAGAAATGGCAGTGGTAGCTGTGCCAGCACCATCCTTAGCACTTCTGCGCTGATAGTCCGTGATGAAGAGCCTCCACCTCCCCATGATGAGGAGCTTAAACTGACTGCTGATGAAGAGCCTCCGTTCTCCATCGACGAAGAGCCTCCACCTCCCCGTGACGAAGAGCTTCCATTCTTCTTCGACGAAGAGCCTCCACCTCCCCATGACGAAGAGCCTCCATTCTTCTTTGACGAAGAGCCTCCACCTTCCCGTGACAAAGAGCCTCCATTCTTCTTCGAAGAAGAGCCTCCACCTTCCCGTGACAAAGAGCCTCCATTCTTTTTCGACGAAGAGCCTCCACCTTCCCGTGACGAAGAGCCTCCATTCTTTTTCGACGAAGAGCCTCCACCTTCCCGTGACAAAGAGCCTCCATTCTTCTTCGACGAAGAGCCTCCATTCTTCTTCGACGAAGAGCCTCCACCTTCCCGTGACGAAGAGCCTCCATTCTTCTTCGACGAAGAGCCTCCATTCTTCTTCGACGAAGAGCCTCCACCTTCCCGTGACGAAGAGCCTCCATTCTTATTCGACAAAGAGCCTCCACCTTCCCATGATGAAGAGCCTCCACCTTCCCGTGATGAAGAGCTTCCATTGTTCTTCGACGAAGAGCCTCCATTCTTCTTCGACATAGAGCCTCCACCTCCCCATGATGAAAAGCCTCCATTTTCCATCGACGAAGAGCCTCCACC
>NW_028234439.1:7411921-7416921 GCF_977035675.1 Penaeus japonicus
GACATGGCAAACATCAACAGATATTCAGTGATAGCTCTCACAGAAACACACTTAAAGGAAGACATTAGAAATGAAAAAAAAAAATAATAAATAATAATAATAATAATAATAATAATAACTATGAATTAATAAGGAAAGTGCTGAGGTGATGGAAGATGTCATCTTCTCTGCTTATATTAGGAAACTTTGGCATGCCAATGTACAGATAATTGATGTGGGGATCAGAGTTCCTGTGCACAAGTATGTATTCTGGGAGAAGTCTGCTGAGAAAGGAAGTCAAATAAAATTGAAACAGGAGGTATTCTTTTGATGTATACACAGTAGATATAAAATTATAAGCATCCTTATTCTATCATAATCTTTTATCATTCTCACAGAAAAACTGAAAAAATAGAAGTAGAGGAGGAGTATTTTTTTATATTAGGAAAGAATTAGCAGTAAAAACAGATCCTGTAATGCAATATTCTAATAACATGGTGGACTTACTTGGGTATTGACTAGAGATACAAAAGATATACACATTATCAGTCAGTATCATGAATACACAGGAAATCCAAAATATAATACATAGAGACTATAATTTTGCCTTTATTGATTGGGAAGCAAAGAAAATCAAAATTGGAGAGAATGCAAAAATGTTTCTAGACTTTGAAGAAAATTCTTACATCAACCAAATAATCAAAATCCCAATAAGGGAGGAAAATATACTTCACCTTGTTCTTGTTTGTATAGGAGGATATAAACAACAAAAAGAGCTATACAGCTCAGTCAAACCACAACATACTTGATATAACATTAAATAAGTTAAAAATACAGAAAGATGGTAAAAATAAATAGCCCAAGTAGAAAATAGTCTAAAATCCTTAAACTCCATTAACAATAAAATTGACTAAATCACTTAAGAAATCACTGAAATATATTGAAGCACCAGATGATATGCTAAAGAAGTTCTATGATGCTTGTAAAGATGTTTGCCCCCAAAACAGAACTAAAACAAAAGTATCATACCAAGATAGAAAAAAAAATGCAAACCATAACAAAACCATTAGTAACCCTTTGTAAATCATTGGACATCGGACTTATCCCAAATATACAGGAGAAACATAACATAATCCCTATATATAAGATAAAAACTATTGAACATTAACATAACTATAGAACATCTTATATACATTTTTTTTTTTTTTCTGAAACGGTTTAAAGGTAAAAAAAAAATTGTCCAATATTTAGAACAAGGAAACAAAATCAATTCCCAAATATGGTCTTCGTAGTGGTATATTCTGTTTATCCCAAATTCTAATGCACTGCGAATACTTATTAACCCTATGATGACGGTACATCTCACCCATGTGACACAGCTAAATTCCCGATTCCGGGGTGTCATGCCAGTGTGATGCTCCCAATGCAATATTGCAATGGCCCAGTGTAGGGGAAAGGGTTAAGGGATATGACTAAAAATAGTTAAGTTGAGGTAATATACCTAGATTTCACAAAAGCCTGTGGCAAAGATCACAGAATTTTAATTTATGAAATTAGAATCAGTAGAAGAGTGGTAGGATGGATACAAACATTCCTAGTAAAATACAGGTAAAAGGTATAGGTTAAATGGTATTTTCTCAAATGAATAAAATGTATTAAGTGGGGTGCCACAGGGGACCATTTTGGGCCTCTGTTGTTCATGCTTAACATCATCCTCATCAAGTCCCGTTTCATGTAACTGACAAAGGCAGGAGGTTCCCCAGGATGGCCCCAGCATGAGGCACTAGTGATTCTCATGCTAAAACTTACTAAGTAATCAAGTACTTATATATGTATGTATATATAAATACATATTCATATATACATATATGTATATGTATATGTATATATATGTATATATATATGTATACATATATGTATATACATACATATATATGAAGATATATATATATACATACATATATATGAAGATATATATATACATACATATATATATATATATATATATATATATATATATATATATATATATATATATACATACATATATATGAATATATATATATATAAATATGTATATATATATATATATATATTATATCATAAACATATATATATATATATACATATATATATATATATATATATATATATATATATATATATATATATATATATATATATATATATATATATATATATATAGACATATGTATGAAAATATATATATATAGAGCACTACCTGATGGAATGCGAGCACACTCGCTTCCTCAGGCAGGGCCCAGAGACGCCAGCCGCTGGGCTGGTTAGACGGCTATGCCTGTCACTAGCCCCCTGGCAACTGGAGCGCCTACAGGCAATCCGACCGCCACGGTAAAAGTTCAGTTATGATGATCAGATGAGTCAGCACTTATAGCCAATAGAGACCGGGGTACCCCATCCACACAACCCGGGCGAAGCAATGTCTTCGCAAAATCTCTCTGAACTGAGCCGAATTGAATTCAGCGATGATGATCAGATAAGATTAGATAAGATGAGTCAGCACTCATAGCTGGCAGAGGCTGGGCCGCCTTGTGCATATAGCCTGGGCGAAGCGACGTCTTCACAAATCTGTCTGAAATGAACTATATATGCGCACTAGAAAACATAATTCAGAAAATGTGTGAAGAATTAAAGGACTTCAAGACTCAATGCTTGAGGGAGATACAAATATTGAAAGATGAAATTCAAGAGCTAAAAGAAAAAACTAAAGAAAAAAAGACTGCTGAATTGGACACAGAAAAGGCTGTACAAGGCACTAAAGATGTAAAAGTAAAGCCAAAGAAGAAACAAGAAAATCCAATAGGTGAACCAAGTAAAGTAAATCAGGAAGAACAAAGAAAGCTGTTTTCTGAAATAGTAAGGCAAAACTCAGATAAACAGGTCAAAAATATTCCAGACAATGGTATTTCAGATACTGAACAACCTAAAAAAGAAGATGAGGCTGACTGGAAGGTTGTAGGCGACAAAAAGAAGCAACCAAAATCAAAACAACCTACAAAAGAAAATTCAAAGTAAAATGAAGATCCATTCAGAGCAAATAGGCTCTTTATATACAATCTAGAAGAAAAAGAAAAAAATAATCATGAATTCAGAAAAACAAATGATATGAAAATGATTAATGATATTATAACAAAATTGAATTTCAATGAAATCATCAAAGTTGAGAGGGCCTTTAGAGAAGGTAATATTTAAAGGCCAATTAAGGTCAAATTAGAAAATGAAAAACAGAAATGGAAACTGATTGGAAAGAATATGAAACTAAAGGGAACTCATGAATATAAAGAAGCATGGATATCCCTAGACTTGAGCTATGAAAAAAGGTAAAGTCAAAAGACTTTGATAAATAAACTAAGAGAAAACAGAGAAAAAGATGGGGCAATAAAACACTGGTATATCACCAGCAATAGACAAAAACATTCAGTCCTGTGAAGCGGCAGGTGATGAAACGCCCACCACTGCACCGGGTTAAGGACCAGCTCCCCAAAAATAGGTGGAAACGACATCAACTATCTAACAATAATAGGTAATGTAGACATGCAAAGAAATAATTTATTTGAGACTCTCATATTGCTAAATATAAAGGGATTATATCCAAAAAGTAACCAGACAAAGCCTACATATGTAGAGGATATGGCAAAGATCAACAATTATTCAATGATAGCTCTTACAGAAACGCATCTGAATGAAGACATAAAAAATGAAGAAATTAAAATTAATAACTATGAGCTAATAAGGAAAGATAGAAATAAGAGAAGCAGATGAGGAGTAGCTCTTTATATCAGGAAAAAATTAGCAACTAGAATGCATATTGTAATAGAATACTCTAATATTTACAAAAGATACACAAGAGCTATACATTATTTTATACAGACCTCCTGGAACAACAGAAACATCTTTCAATGAATCACTAGGCATTATTAGTAATTACATTGTCAATACAAGGGAAATTGAAGCTATTATGATACTTGGCAATTTTAATTTACCCTTTATTGACTGGGAAACAAAGAAAATAAAGATAGGAGCAAATGCCACTAAAGATGAAAAGCTACAGGCGAGAATGCTTTTAGATTTTGAAGAAAATTTCTATCTTAACCAAATCATCAAAATTCCAACAAGGGAAGAAAATATTCTTGACCTTGTTTTTATAAGTATGGGGGAAGATGTACACAACATATCCTCAACTTATACAACTCAGTCAGACCACAACATAATTGAAATCACAATGAATAAGTTAAAAAATCTGAAAAATAGTGAAAAACAGATAGCCGATGCAGAAAAGTCTCAGATTTTTAAACTTTAGCCATAATCAAATAGATTGGAAAAAAATAAATGCAACACTATAAGAGTCACTGAAAGATATTGACGTCCTCTTAACACCAAATGATATACTAAAGAAGCTTTACAATGAATGTAAAAATTTTTGTAGAATGTTTGTGCCCCAAAAAAACAACAGAAACAAGAATATTATATCAAAAGATTGAAGGATTTTGTTAAGAAACAAGAAAAATAAGGATAACAAATTGAAGAAAACAACAGATCAGATCAAGAAAGAAAGAATCAAAGAAGAGATAAGGCTATTAGAAGATAAATTAAAACTGTCTATAAGCAACCAAAAAGTAGCCAAAGAAAAAAGAGCTGTGAAAGCTGTAAAACAGAATGCAAATTATTTTTTTCTCTTATGCAAACAACAGGTTAAAGAGGAGAACAGAAATTGGGCCTCTTCAGAATAATGGTGCATTGGTAACTGATTCAAAGGAAATGGCTGAATTACTCAAATTGCAATATGAAGTATATAGTGTCCCAAGAAAAGAAAAATTAATATCAAACCTACAACATTTTAGTATTATTAGTAACGAAGATGAATGTCTCACTGACATCATATTCAATGAAAAGGATATTCTTGAAGCAGTAAGTGAAATCTCTACAAACTCAGCAGCTGGACCAGATGAAATCCCAGTAATCTTTAAAAAAAAAAAAAA
>NW_028234439.1:7429421-7431921 GCF_977035675.1 Penaeus japonicus
AAGTCCAAAGAATCTTTACACGCAAGTTAGATAATATGATGGGTCTAAACTATTGGGAAAGACTAAAAAAAACTAAGACTATATTCACTACAAAGGCGGAGAGAGATACTTCATTATATGTGTGTGGAAAATTATTGAAAACTTAACACCAAATCCAAGACCTGTTGAAGGAAGGGGAATTAAGGTAAGACATTCCCCCAGGCAGGGAAGAACATGCTATCGCACTGGGATAAGTGCACAAACATGCCTGTTATGAAAAATGCAAAAACAAAGTTTTCTAATAGACGGACCTAAATTGTTTAATAGCATACCGAAGGATATAAGAAACCTAAATCAGTGCAGTGTAGAAGTGTTTAAAAGAAAACTAGATAAATGGCTACATTCAGTACCAGATGAACCACCAACGTGTGATCGTGAAAGAACGAGGGCTGAATCAAATCCCATCCCTCATCAAATTCAGTTGGTTGCAACAGACAATAAATGGGCGGTCCCCCAGGATGGCCCTGGCATGAGCTACTAATAAGGCTCATGTTGTAACTACCACAAAGAAACCAAGTATATATATATATATATATATATATATATATATATATATATATATATATATATATATATATATAATTATGTATATATATATATATATATTTATTTATCTATACATGATTATATATATATAATAATATATATATATATATAAAATCATATATATATATATATATATATATATATATATATATATATATGTATGTATATATATATATATATAATATGTATAATATACATATATTATATATATATGATATATGATATATATAATATATATATATATGATATATATATAATATATATTATAAATATATATATATATATATATTTATAATATACATATATATATATATATTTATAATATACATATATATATATATATATATATATATATAATATATATATATAATATATATATGCATATATACAATATAAATATGCATATATATAATATATATGTAATATATATTTATATGATATATTTACAATATATATACAATATATATATATACAATATATATATGTATATATATAACATATATAATATATATATATATATATATATATATATATATATATATATATATACACAATATATATATACAATAAATATATACAAATATATATATACAATATATTTATATATATATATATATATATATATATATATATACAATATATATAGACGCAATATATATATAATATTATATATATATATACAATATATATATATAATATATATATATATATAATATATATATATATATATATATATATATAATATATATATATATATATATATATAATATATATATATATAATAATATATATAATGTATATATATATATATATATATATATATATATATATATATATATATATATACACACACACATTCATAGGAGTGAGACCAAAAACACTTGTCTTCTCTCCGCTGACATTTTGATCTCTGTTTGGTGCTGCTGTAGTGTCGGCTGCCTCGTTAACCTGGGCAATACCTTCCTGCATCAACAAAGATTCCTCATATGCAAATTCTTGTGTGATGTTATGAAGCACACAGCATGCTTTTATTATTTTACCTATCCTCTCAACATCTGCATCTATGTACTTCAGTCTTCAGAATCTCCCCTTTAACAAAGCAAATGCATTTTCAATAACAGATCTTGTTCGTGACAGTCTTTTGTTAAATTAAATTTGAGTTACTGTTAAGCTAGCTATCTGTGTCTCTGAATGGCACCACCAAGTGTTGGTGCAAGGCGAATGCCGAGTCTCCAACAATATGCAGGTTATCAGAAGGAAACCATGGTATTGGTAGCCAGACTGTAGTTTCTGGGGCTTTAATACTGACATGGCAATCATCGAGAGCGCGAATTACCCCTGGCAGACCAGCAAAATGCTGAAATTCTCTTTCCCTTTCTACTACTTCCTCATGAGTTAACCATCTAATATACTTTCTGCCAAGAGAGCACAACACTTCAATTATTTTTCCACACAATCAAATGTGATTCCTTCAGATACTTCAAACAATCCTGATATCTTTCTATATAAAACAGGAGTTCTTAAGTACCAGAGTGTCGTATACAAAGCCTTCTTAGATCCTAAATTGAGGCTGGTACCTGAAGGTCTGGACCCATATACCCCTTCGATATCTTTGATAATCATATCAAATGAACTTTTAGTAACTCTTGGGTGCTTGAAGAAGTCACGGTCACTTTTTTGTTCCAGAATTTCCATGAAACCTTCTTGTTGTGGATGATCTTTCCTGAAGTGGAAGAAGAAAGTTTATCTAAGTAAAGAATTTTTTTTTTACTATACTTTGTTTACTACAAAATGTAACTGAATATCACATATGAGCATATTTGACTTTCTAAGTTTATCATATAATTATGAACTGTGTTATCAAAATGATAAGCACAGAATTTCCAGAAAAAAATATATAATCTATGGTAAAATA
>NW_028234439.1:7441921-7449421 GCF_977035675.1 Penaeus japonicus
CACTTCCCGCAGACGCACAGCCCACGGTTGCTGCAGACGTCGGAGCTGTTCGTCTCCCTGCAGGCGTCTTCGCTGATGGTCTCGGTGAGGTTCGTCCTGCTGCACTCGCACCAGTTTCCGATGAAGCCGTCGTGACATTCACACACGCCACACTTAGAGTCACCGTGAGTGTTGCATGATTCTGCATTTGCAACATAACCCTGGAAACGTTAGGAAAAATGTGTAGATGGACACATACATTTTTTTCTGAAGCATATAGATAGTTGCGATTAATTGCACTATGCTTTCCGAAATCGAAAGTGTGTTTTTTCAAGTGCTGAGCTGACCTTATCGCCAGGTTTAGCACAGCTGCATTGGCAGTGCATTTCCAGATTGATTCTGAGAGAACCCTGGCGGCCCACCGGGTACACGTCGATGACTGGATTCCAATCTTTCTCGTTGTCTGGGCATTTGGTGGCCTGTTGAAGTATTCTGTTTAATCCCGCGATTCATGGCAGGTTAGTTTAGTGTATACTACAGCCAGCGATACCAAAGATATAACAGAAGGGAAATATTTGCATATGACTGCATTGTGTTAGTTCTCCTTACCGTGACCTCCAGCTTGAACACGACCTCATCCCCGAATTCGAGTCCCTTGCAGGAGGAACGTTCCTTCATCTCACCATCCTTACACTCGCTGTAATAACGTACAGAAACGTGGCGGTTGTGGTCACGTTCTTTCAGTTCCACTTTGCTTATGATGTCCTGTTGATGAGTGAGAGACAAAATTATTATCAAAACTACATGTACTGACATTTGTAGGTGTTCTCGTATGTTTAATTTTGTATTTTATGAAACCGTCAGTGATGCCTGACCAAATGAATGATCTGTAAATGGCTATGTTATATAAACACTAACTAGTTCAATTCATTCAAGTCCAAAATCTGTTCAGTATATAAATGTGACATGCAAACTTTTAGTTAGGTACAGACTTTAAGGCTGCTAGTGAGGAGGTCAACTACATTTGACGAGTCATTCGCCAGCACTCCAGACGTGGCGCCCTCTATGTGTTGCGAAAGACGAGCGTAGAGTGGTTCCTGTTCAGCTGTGATGGCGAAAACCAAGTTGATACTGTGAATCTTTGCCATCTCATTAATCTGTCATGAGGAGATAAACAAAAATGAGTTTCTTTTCAAAATCGCATGTTCTTGTATAACGTTTGAAGGATTATGCTTATTATAAGTCAATTAAAAAACTACACGAAAAGGCTGACCTTGTAAACTTCGTTTTATGCAAGCTACGGTAGTTTAAAATAATTCATACGCACATTGTTGTTTATGCCAACTGAAATAACATAGGACACCTGCCAAGAAACAGCTATGAAAGCCAGCCTAAGTCGATGGTTGACACTATCACAGCCCTCCCCATCTTCTCTACTTCTCTACTCGTTACACAAAGACTATATAGTCTTTGCTCGTCACACCCAATCGCGCATCATCACATACCTGAGCGACTGAAGGATAGTCATAAGTAGCGGCTTCGTTGTACTCGTTGTTGGAGTCCAGATGGCAACGTTTGTCGTTGGGTTTTAAAATGCCGGCCAGCTGGACGAAAGATGGCGTGTTAGTGTGCGTTTATAAGAGCATCTTTCATCACGATTGTAGTAATATTAAGATTGGGTGGCACGACAAAATATGTTTGTCACTTATACATTATGTGAAATCAATGTTAACCACATCTGACTTATTCTGTGATATATATTTTTTAATGTATAAACAAGAAGTTCTTAAGTAAACAGAGATTTATTATTGTCTATGTCTATATAGTAATTATGACATCATATCAAATTATTTTATTGCTACGAGTTATATATATATATGTGTGTGTGTGAGAGAGAGAAAAAAAAAGTTCGGGGTAGGCCTGATTAGATTTAACATAATTGCGAGCAATACAGCAAATTCTACACATCACACGTACCTTCCTGCAAAACTGTTTGGGATTGACAGCATTAATGTATCAACAGGTAAGGAGAGGGATATATACAAAATGTGAACCTATTGGAGACAGATTTACCATTATCTTGTCTTCATACCTAGGAGGTTCCACAAGCACTTAGTTACCAAGTTAATCAGTAGGCCTTTTTTTCGGGAGTTTTTTTTTTTATCTTCACTGTTACTAACGTTATGATTACTAACATTATTATACAATATTATAATAACGGTAATCACAACGTTAAAATTATGAAACAATGCAAAAAGTCAAGCAACAAGGGAGGCTTGACTCCTTTGTAATTAAGACTTTGTGGGGACCTCATTAATGACAAAGGAAAATGGGGTCCTAGTCGTAAAACCGACGTAATGCTCAAAGTTTGTGGCAGAAATTCAAGAAGGAGTATCATAGCTCATGTCACTCCTCTGTATTAGGACTTCTAATGGAACCAAAAGACCAAATTGCTCATTAAAAAAGTTTACTTTTCCGACGAATGAAAGCTCCTTGAAGGGCTGGTCTTGACTCAGTTAAGGAATGATTACCAATGCCTTAGGATTGCAACAACTATATAAATTTTGAAAATATATTAGTTCTTATTGGGCTATTGTAATAAACTGAATTAATAACTCTACTTAAGTTTCCTTTACCTTTCCATCACCAGCTGAATGGAAACCAGCATCAGTAGAAAATATGATCACCCGAACACTGCTATTGCGCCATTTGATGTTCTCTTCACACACTATTGCCTGCATGAGGCCATCGAATCCGCCTTCTGGGAAATCCTGGTTGGTTGCACCCTTTGCTTGATTGACCTCATTCTGTGTGACGGTAGAAAGGTAAGTGATAGATGTGATTCACTTGTTCTTGGCCCTACAGCAAGGTTCCTCAAAGTAGGGGTAGTGTGGGTCAGTGGATCATTGCATTTCATTATAACAGGATAGTAATATAAAATAAACAAAGGAGATATGTAAAAGATGAAACTCATATGAAAATGGGAATAAGAAAATAAACGTTTTTTCGTGCAGGATGAAGGAAGGTGTAAAGCATAATGTCTAGTTTACAAAACTGTTTAGTAGGGACATGAGGGAAATACATAACTATATTACAATAAAACAACGTTTGAAGGTGCTTTTCTTGCAACACATATGATGCCTACTATGAATATTCAAGGCATATATAATGCAGACAGTTCTTGAGGTACCGATATCTATCTTTATTGTTTTTAGAAACTTTAATGCCTTGGTTTTGCTACAGCTATATCCCTAATCCCTGAGCCCCCTCCAGGTACCCAGCTTCCAGTATTGGTTATAATTCCCTCATTTAGACTGGAGTGCCCAAGCAGGGGAGACTGGTGCTTCTTTTCGGACTTTAGACAATGGTTTCTATTGTAGAATAATGACTTTGAAAGGATGCCCAAGGGACCCAAACTTTTCTGCCCTTTTTTAAGATTTAGGATAACTAAACTTTTCCATCAAAGAAAGAACTAACTCTTCTTGACTTACTGAATAGAGTATAATGTAAGAACTAAAAATTGCCGCCGTTAGCTCCTAAAACAGTAGTAGCTAGAAATGTTCCCAATCAATATTCACAAACAATTTAGCCAGCTTTTACTTCAGATAAACGTCCCATTGTCTAAAGAGACAATATCAAATGCCTCCAGGTCTTCTTCAGATAATATTATCCTCTTGCTCTCAAACAAACAAATGTAAATGCCTGCTGAGCTCAGTTTCAGTTTACTATTCAATAGTCTTATAGAAGAGACACCATAACTCAGTTTAAATACTGTCAATAGTGCTAAATATGGCATCAAAGTATGTCAAAATATTTTTCACATCAATAATATGACTATATAGTGATATTTAACAATTGTCTAAGATTATACAGGAGATCTCAGTGCTCCCTGAAATAAAGAATAAGCACACTCTAACTCTGGCTCCCCTCGTTTCTGGGAATAGTACAATTAGGTCTGGCCACGTTGGAAATCATCAAGTTTCGAAAATAGAAAAGGGAAGTGAACTTACACATAAACTTAAATATAATGCTTCAAATGTTATCCACACGACAATCATTTATCTAAGAATAGAACCACTGATATGTAACTCACTGTGAAAGCTGAGGTATTGTTAGTGAGTGGAAGAGCATTCTTGAAGCTGTAGGTTGGTGTTTCGTCGCTGTAAAAGAAATTGATAGTATAGTTCTACCCTCCAACACCCAAAAGTGTTGCAAATTGCATACTATATTTTCTGCATGGCCCTTGATAAAAGAAATAACAAAAGACATTAGCAAACTAGCTGACTCACCCTTTTACTGGAACAGTGGAAATGTAAGGCAACACTGGCTTATCGACGAAGATGCCAAAACCAAGTTGGAAGTTTGTGGTGATCTCCTTCATCCCTTCTGCCAGCTTTTCTCCGAGGGAATGCAACATATCCTTATCATCTGCCATGGATTGTGAACCATCCATCATGTAGTAGATGTCGGCTGGATAATTAGCCAAGTGTTTGTAAGTGAGGGATATGTTGAAAGGTGTCCCTGAAAAGCATGTAAGAGAAAATTACTAAATGTATTTCAACGGTATTGTACACATGTATTGCGGTCTACTTTATAAAAGGATATTCTCAATGCATATTTGGCTGATTTCTGAATTTATGGATTGATGATATTCAGTCAATCATTTAGTGGCCTGGTGCCAAGAGAGGTACATTGCCTTATCCATCCTCCACTTTCAGCCACGAGGGGTCTCTTTAAGCAAGTCACCATCAAGTGCACAACTCATCTCTTCTTCCTCACAACTAATTTAGTCAAGTTGCCCAAGCCATGACCTACTTGACCGCCCCACAGGCCTCTCCACCCAGATTGTCTCTGGTGGAGACAGTCTGATAAGCAGGATCATCCTTAAAGTCTGAGTTAGCAGTCCCGGATTGTGTAAGTGACAGGTTCTTCATTGATCTCTTAGTGCCGTCGTTGGTTGGATGTATGATCCTGCCAACTGTACCTAGCAGTGCAGATTGGGGTGCTGATCTCATAGGAAACACTTGAAAAATAGACCTTCACGATGTTTAATTTGTCTTCTTGATAGGCGATGATGATATAATTATCAGAATGAAATATCTTTGTTATTTAAAGATTTTCAGATATTCAGATGAAAAGGTATTTAGGGACTGAAAGGAAGAACGTGCTAAAAAAAAGGTAGTTGTAAATTAAATTATGATGACTAAGTACTGCTAAGATGGATAAATGACGGAGTAGACATGCAGTTTTCATTAAACATTTTTAGTGCAAACTGAGATATCCAAATTGGAATGATCAGTTTGGCTTCATTGGGGTTTTCACTGCTCCCTGATTAAATGTCAGGGGGAAAATGGTTTGTAGAGTGCTATGCCTCTCCATGTTCAAGAGACAATTCAGCCATGTAAAAGAAACTGAGGCCGAGTTAAATGATGTTATCACATGGGTCGTAAGCAATATTGACAGACACATAGTTACATTAAGGTGTGATTTGTCTATTAAGGGAAATAACGAGGATGGTTCTTTTAGGAAATAAAGGTTCGAATATATAGGATTTCCATCCAAAAATTCACCAACGTTTCTTATATATAGATAGATAGATATATAGATATAGATAGATATATATTTATGTATATACATATATACAGCCTGTATGTATATACATACATATATATATGTATAAACATACATACACACACACATATGTGTATATATATATATATATATATATATATATATATATATATATATATATATATATATATATATATATACACACACACACATTTGTATATATCTATATATATATAGATAGATAGATGGATGAATATATATAGATTGATAGATAAGTTTTATTTGCCAGATAAAATACTATCTGGCAAATAGATAATTTTTGTTTCAATTTGACGTCAACTTTGTTTTTTGCAGAATTTGAATCATTTCTTGGAAAGTGAAAACCGAACAATGTAGCATACATACAAAACTTACTTACAAAAAGTACCATCCTAATTTCAACGGCCTCTACCATACAATGCGTTTTCTCATACATTGCGTTCTCTCAAGGCTTAACTCTACTGATTACTTATATCAACACACTACATAAAAAAATACAAAAGACAAATATGAAAAGCATACTTCTGTCGTAAAAGAAGAGAGAGAAAAAAGGTACACTATCCTTAAGCATCTATCTATCTATTTATACATTTATATCTATCTATCTATTTATCTATTTATATTTAGGTACACTATCCTTAAGCATCTATCTATCTATTTAAGCATCTATCTATCTATTGATCTATCCTTAAGCATCAACAAAAGACCACGTAATCACACTTGAACTCACCAATTCTTAATGTAAGGTTAACCTCCTGTGGGCTCATTTGTACAATGTTTTCGTCGCCGTCGATAGAGCCTTCATCCTTGATTATATTGTAAGTATATCCCAGTTCAACTACCTCGCTATCACACCAGTCCAGCCAGTCAAGGAGATTTTCGTCATGTTCACTAATGCAACTGCGCCACTTTGTTGCTGTGTTGTTGATACTCTGGAGAGGTATAAGTGGTTATTACATTATTTTTATAGGACTTTTTTAAGTTAGCGAAGGAAATAATAACTAGATACCACATAGATTAGTAGAACTAACATCTGAATAATGTAATCAATCACCTTTGAACACCAGATGCAGGAGGGTTGGCGTATGCAATCTTTGCATGTATCGTGTTGGCAGTTAGGGATTTCGGCGGCTATGCAGAAGATCAAGGCAGCGAGGCAGACCACTAATGATGCGGACCGCATTGTTTACACTTTGTTTTTGAGTTTCACTGGGAAGGGAAAGACATCGTTACTATCGAGTCAATTTCGTGGAACTTTTCATTGAGAGAGAGAGGGAGTGCGAGTATAAAACCGTGTTTACTTACAATGATTATTATACCCATTCCAAATTACTTGGTTTATTTCAAAACACTCGTATTCATTTTGGGTCTGCACTATATTTATATGATTTATAAGTTCATTATATCTATGACACACACTAGCATATGAACACACATACACACACACATATATATGTATATATATGTATATATATGTACATATATATATGTGTGTGTGTGTGTGTGTGTGTGTGTGTGTGTGTGTGTTTATATATACACTTATATACACATACACACACACACACATCTATCTATCTATCTATCTCTCTCTCTCTCTCTCTCTCTCTATATATATATATATATATATATATATATATATACATACAATTATATACATACACACACACACACACACACACACACATGTATATATATATATATATATATATTATATATATATATATATATATATATATATATATATATATATATATATATATACATGTGTGTGTGAGAGAGAGAGAGAGAGAGAGAGAGAAGAGAGAGACAGACAGACAGAAACAACGAGAGAGAGAGAAAGGCAGAAACAGTGAAAGAGAGAGAGAGATACAGAAGCAGCGAGAGAGAGAAAGACCGAAACATCGAGAGAGA
>NW_028234439.1:7496921-7504421 GCF_977035675.1 Penaeus japonicus
TTATCACTATCATTAATATTAGTAGTATCCTTATCATTATCATCACCATTATCATTGTTGTTGTTTTTGTTATTATCAGCAGTAGTATTGTTATTCTTTGTGTGGGTAGTATTACTATCATTATTATTATATATTTGATATCATTATCATTATTATCATTGTTATTACTTCATTATGATTATCATTATTACCATTATTATTACATTATGATCGTCATTATTATCATTACTAGTGTTATTACTGTTATTGCTATTGTTACTAAGATTACTACTGTTATTATTTGTATTATCATGATAATGGTTATCATTATATGAGCAATGTAATCGGATTTGTTACTTCGTGTGTTGGACGAGATGTGCTATTATCTTTTTTTCCAGTTCTTGAATCTTTCTAAATTATTTTTGAAATTTACCTCTTGTTGGGCGCCTACGAATATACATAGGAATACATCAGTAGCTACTTTAGGCAGGACAAAGGCTAGCGGATTCCGTAAGTACAGACCAGTAATGGTGACCACTCGGCCTGGCCAATAGCGCCCCCTCGTCGAGCTCTATCAAATGTTAATAGAACACAAACTGTTGAAGACGCCATGCCCTTTATACGGATCTTTCTTCGAATTCCTCCTTCCCTTGTCACCCAAAGCACGTGATTTTATCGCCCAATGGCCAATCCAAAGCTGATCAATCTCCATCTCTCCCGCAGGTGATTCCGATAAAAGGCCTATCCACGAAGTCCCTCAAGTCAGACGGCCGCACAAGAGCGAACAGGATAATGAAGAGGATGCAGGTCACCTTCCCCCTCCTCTTGGCGCTGCTTGTGCTCTCCTACGCAATCTACCTCTTCACTGTTGTACAATGAACACAGCCCGAGAGTCGTGGAGAATACTGAACTGAAAACAAAACAACGAAGGGATGCGTAGGAAAACACACGAATATGTCCAAGGCCTTTTTTTGCTATATTGCTTCCTCGGGGCATAAGGAAGCAATATAGCGAAAAGGCCCTCGGCATATATGTGTATTTTTCCTGTGTTGTCCCTCGCTGTTTTGTTTTCAACTTGTTTAACATGAATCCTTTACAAGGATCAATGCGTGTTCTAGGATGTATGTGTGAGATTATACAGTCGTATTCAAACTCCCTAGCGTGCCGAATACATGACATGACTATGCCGCTATTGGTATTCTAGAAGCGGGTATTCGTGTTATGAACGTGGCAAAGTCGTGCAAAGTACTGGAACAATCCTGATAACTCCGTGACATGGGGGTGGGGTTATCATGATAGGTACACGGGCGAAAAAATGCATATTTTTAATATAATCTTTGTTACCAATTCTTCATATGAGCATACCACGTTTGGAAAGTAATATATATTGGATATATTAGGCTTCATCGTCCTAGACTTGGATTACAAACCAATTTAGGAAAAAATGGATTCTCTACTAATTTTGAGTTTGTTTACCTTTTGGCGGATTTTTCGAAGGAGAGTGAAGTTAAATGAGTGGTAACAAAGTCAGGAACGTAAAGTTAAAGCATATGATTATATGAAATATGTATACATTAAATTCATGTGTGCGATATATTAACGAAACGCATATGTACAGTATATACATACAAAATAAGGACGATCTATACATAGACACACGATCCCTCTCATCCCGTTTGTTTTGATGGAGCGTCGAGTGAATTATCAACCGCGCGTTCGTGAAATGGTTGACAATTCTTAAACAAGGAACAAGCACAACAGCTGATTCATACCAAAACTGAATTATCTTTTGTTAGTGCTACCTATGACTGTAATTTCTCTTGTGAATTTGTCGTTTGAACAGTGTCATTGATCCGAAACATGTTAACTTTAGAACGGTTAGTAAAACCTGAAGCAGCTGACACAGACGTGCCACGCTTTTACGTTCTAGAATACCACTTTCGAGACATGAACATGGCATTGACACAATAAGGATAAAACATTGCTACGCCACGCAGAAAATGTCCTAGAATACGGCAGGCCCGGGAAACAGCTTCTCTCCTGGGTCGATATGGCTGGGAATTTTTATAACAAGGACGAAATGGGAGATTTCTGTTTTTAATTCTATAGTATTCATCTAGTATATTCCTGATTAACGATTCCTTAAATGAAATTACCTAATTGTAGTAGGTGAAAACGATTATGTGATAGTTTTCTGTTGATTTCTTGCATTATTTGAATCAGCAATAACATATCGCAACAAACTACAAAATGACTAACATTAACATATGGATGGCAGGTCCCTTGAATGTTGGTTTGTCGCCAGTAGTACTCATCAACATTGCTATGGGTAGATTGCTAATTTGCATTATCAATACTATGTATCAAAAGGGAAAGGAATAAGTAGTATTGTATATTATGATAACTATTTGAATAAAAATCAACATTGTATTGTAAACAGACAGGCTGTAAAAAAAAATATTAAACAATATTAGACAAGCACATGTCTTCTTACATAAGCTTATATCCCAAGGAAACGAAACCGTATAAACAAAAGGATTTTCACTAAATTCTATGAATATGCATTCTGTTAAGTATTTTGTGAATGGATTTACGTAAGATAGATTTGCATGAAAATGAGTACATATAAATAGATAGTAATTATTCAAAAATATTAAGTGTATCGAATCGTAACCCGTGTAATAATATTGATATTTGAGTGAGATTTACGGCCACAAGAAGCGTTTGAATTTGGCGGGAATGGTGTCGTTAGGTAGTTATTCCACTTCATATTTTTTGTGAAAGTGAAACAAGTAGGTTCACTGATGTGTATATAATGTAATATTGATCAATACTGAAACCGGATTGACTAAAGTAATCCTTCTCAGTGTTAATTATAATTTAATATAGTTACTCATTAAGATGAAAAAGAAAACCATTGGACATATTCTTTTCATGGGTAACTTAACTAATGTTGCGTCTATTGTATCCAATTATATTGATCAGGTAGGGGTAATGTATTAATAATTATATCTTGTTCTCACTTATGTATTTGCATATGTATTTATACATCCATTCTTGTCAAAGTAAATTTTCCGAATGATGTCGCGGGGAGTCCCCTTGGAAACCCCCTATTCAGGTCACTTCGTACACCTCGAGAACCACCATCCTTGCTCTGAAATTCAAACATGGTTCAGTATTTATGTATTTACGCTACTGACGATCTGTGCACTGGAAACCCTCAATTAATTAATTACCTGGGTGTGCTATGTTCTTTCGATAGACGGTTTAATATTCCCCATTGTTTACATTATAATTATACAGTGCCCTCTATTGAGTGGTCATGCCATTATCAGTCCTAGTTTCCTATCCTGAGGAATATATGAGACGGGGTTTACATGAGTGAAATCACGGCGGCCGCTCATGCGCAGTACTTCGAGAGCCGGCATCACGCAGCATCGAAGTCTCAGCTGCTGTCATCATGGCGCAGTGTAAGATAGTAGTTATAATTTATACTCCTGGTCGCTCTATGACTGTACTTGAGCTATGCTCTGATCATTATCGCATTATGGAACTATGTTATGCACATGGTTTTGTGTCATGAGAGGAACTGCGGCCGCTGCGGTCAGCCTGCACGTTATGATCCGCGGCGGAAGCAGCTCCGACAATGGCGGCCAAGAGACAAAGATAACAGCGGTGTGGCTGGGCACCTTGGTGTTTAAGTGCTCATTCTCACAGGTAAGTAACGAGGTAAGGCCATCTACAGAACTAATAATGAATCATAAGTAACACTACGTGCCGTAAAAAGGGGGGGTCCAGGGGGAGGGGGCGAAACCCCCCTTGGCTAAGGCTAACTTCAAAACTAGGCAAAGTTAGATTCGGGGCATACGAGATATGCCCCAAATTCATATTTTACCCTGCAATTTCCCTGATCTACTTCATGCCCTACTACTATTCCCGAGGACGGCAGAAGTTCGACTCTGGGGGCTGGATTCATCAACGCACTTACTACGATTAATACGCTGGTAACTACAATTATAATAGTAAACAGACCGCATCGGTATTTATGAACAACTTACCATGATAGATACAATGTTAAATTTACTAGTGGTTGGAACTCTGGTATGTCCATGATAGATACAATGCTGAATTTACCAGTGGATGGAACACTGATATGTTCACTGGTAGCTACAGCGACGACTCTCATCACGCTTTACCTCAGCAAAAAGAAGAAAAAAAAAAAAAAAATTAAGTAGTCACTTTAGTTTCGATGTACACCTATTATGATCTGAATCATGGCGTCTGTTCATTTCCATATGAACTTGGCAAAAATATAGAAAATTAACAGGAAATAAGTGAGAATAATGTTCACGCAGCCTAGGGTAAACTTGCAGAAAGTCATAGGCCTACAATAACATTTAAAATAATACTTAGAATTAACAATTTGACGAATTCAAACATTTAATTTACTTGAAAAAAATAAGTATATAAATTTATAAATGTTATTTGATTCAATAATTGGCGATTCACACGTTAGAGTTTAATAAACGATTGAAGCAGCAACCGCGCCTATCGGAACTCTGGCAAAGGCCAACAATAAATATTGAAGTGGCCTCGACTCCTATTGAACCTATGGCAAAATACAAGCTCCACTAATGATAAGCAGGACGGTTGGGAGTAACTAGGATGTAACTAGGAGTCAACACTCGTTGGCACATTCTCTCACGAGTCAGCACACGCTGACACAGGCGGGCTCGCGTCACTGCATACAAATAGCCAGGGAGGTCTTTAAAGAACATAGATAAGAATGATAATCAAGCCAATTTGTTTGATTTTTTTTTTCTTTTTAATAAATTGCACTTCTTTGTCATATTATATTTATATTGAAGAAAGTACAAACTGCACTTCACTGTTTGTTTATTTTTGTTTGCATTAATTTATATACAATTATTCATAATTATATTCATTTGAAAGATTTGATTGGCATTTCTTTTTGGAAAACGTTGATGTAAATAACACCTCCATTGCGTGGAGCGTTATTTCTTATGTTTTAACAGCAATCTAAAAAAAAAGAAAAAAAAATGTTTCTTGAAAACCATTGCATTATATATAATCCATACGATCATTCAATAGAATATGCTTTTAGGAAATTAATTTATATAAAAATAATTTTACACAGAAATCTTTATCATTTCTTTCTTGAAACAAAAAAAAATCGCTGCTGGATCAGGCTTTGTTTACATATCACGGGATTGGTCAAAGGAGCCTAAAGAATCATGAAAGGCGCTCGCTGATTGGCGGAATCGATATACTAGAGTTACTACCTAACTACGGAGGTAAATTAGCCGTCTGGTTAGGTCGACTTCACATCCCCGTGGTCGGCAGATCGAGCCCCGCCCAAGCTCGTGAGCTTCCACTGTCACCTGGCGGTTACTGACGTAGCTGGGCACTGCGTTAGGTAAGGACCAAGCTCAGATCGAGTCAACACTCGTTGGCACATTCTCTCACGAGTCAGCACACGCTGACACAGGCGGGCTCGCGTCACTGCATACAAGCCCGGCGTAGCATCTGCTCCGCAAATCTGGCTTATCCTTATCCTTACGGAGGTAAAGTCGATTTACCCTTACCAGGCGACTTATCATCGCTTAATAAATCCGACTTTGCCATGGCTAGTAAACACGCTGGTAATTGACCGCTGGTAAATGCCTTACAATCGTATGTTAATGAATGCAGCCCCCGCTGATAATTGACCCTGGTAAATCCCTTACAATCGTATGTTAATGAATGCAGCCCCCGCTGGTAATTGACCGCTGGTAAATGCCTTACAATCGTATGTTAATGAATGCAGCCCCCGCTGGTAATTGACCGCTGGTAAATGCTTTACAATCATATGTTAATGAATACAGCCAACCACTAGTAAATTTAGGATTGTATCTATCATTGTAAGTGCGTTGATGAATCCAGCCCCAGCCCCAGAGCAGGGAGGTATGTTATACACACAGACACACACACACACACACACATATATATATGATGAAGTAATAATCATGATATTGATGATTATGACGAATGTGATGATTATTAAAATTATGATGATAATGTTAATACTACTCATAATGCAATGGCAATGATAATCGTAATGATGATAATGATAACATCAGCAATGATAATGATGATAGCAATAATGGTGATACTGATCAAATGATAATAATAACAACAAAAATGATAAGTAATAAAATTGGTAGTAGTAATAATACTGTTAATGATAGTTATAACGATAACAATAATAATGATAATGATAACCATAATGAAAAAAATAATAACGATAATCATAGTGATAACAATTATATGATAATAGTAATAATGATGGATGGTTATATTAATAATAAAATGATGATATGTAGTAGTAGCAATAACAATGCAGTGAGGCAGCAATGCGTCCTTTTCCACGAGACTTTCGACCTCTGCTTTCAAGGTGCCTTGACGACCTGCTTTCCCGCGCTTATTTGCATATTTCTTGTTATTTTCATTGTATTTTTCTAATGAATGTTTTTTTTAAGAAAATGTTAGTAACATTTCAAAGTAACTTGAGTGACAAACCTTACATAAATAAGAAAAAAAATTACATCAGAGCAACAGCTAAGCTCCCTAGACCTCGTAACCTGTTCACACACACCATACCGTACGTATCTGGCTTTTGTTGCTTTATTGTTAATGATGTTTTTTTTCTATTTATGTTTTGCGCTTAATCTAACAAAAAAAATTATGCATATTGTTTCAGAACTCCATTCAGTATTTCATTTTATTCTTACACGCTAGCAATACGCTACAAAAAAATATATATTGCTCGGACTAATGGCAGTGAAAAAGCCAACCCTTACAACCATACACTTCCTTAAACAAAAGAAATATTAGTAACGAAAATAGGCGTCACTCGTTTAATTTTTGTCATGTGTTGCGTGGCTGCAAAATCAACCTTTAGAAAGTGAAAGTATCCTTGGAGTGTACAGGGGTAGCAGGTGGTTGCCTTAGTAAGCAGCGGCACAGTTCCCTCGCTGACACTCGGCGGGTTCACGTCTTTCCCGAAAGATCTTCCTCTTTTCAGGTGTGAGTCCTTACCCCCACTTACATTCATGTGTATAGATAATAACACATAATGCACACAAACAAGCACACACACATGCATGCACAGTTTACTGCATAGTATAAGTAACTATGCGACGATCTACAAAATGAAACTCGCAGAAAAGTGTACTTGTGCAACTGAATCAGTAAATGGAATCCTGTGTGACTAATCAGACCATTAGTATAATAAAAACATAAGGCACGTGAGTGTAAGCTTGTGTGCTTTTAATCTAGCCGCAGTGAAAGCCTAACAAGCAATTTTTTTTTAGTATGATATGTCACACTATTTTTGGTGATGGTAATAGTAATGGTTACTTGATAGTAAGAATGATTTTGCTGCTACTGGTGATGATATGGTAAGATGAAAAATGTCAGCTCTAATAGCAGTGTATATACATGACAGTAGCTAAAATATTA
>NW_028234439.1:7516921-7519421 GCF_977035675.1 Penaeus japonicus
CATGATATAGATGTTGGTGGTAAAGGCCCAGTAAAACAACATCCATACAGAGTTAATCCCACAAAATGTAGCCAGTTAAGAGTTGAGATCCGATATATGTTGGAAAATGGAATCACTGAGCCAAATGTGAGTGCCTGGAGTTCCCCATGTATATTAGTACCTAAGACTGATGGAGGAATTCGATTCTGTACAGACTTCAGGAAGGTGAATACCCTAACTAGGGATGATTCATATCCTATACCTCGTATTGATGGCTGTATTGACCAGGTGAGTAAGGCAAAGTATGTAACCAAGATGAACATGTAAGGGGTACTAGCAGATTCCCTTAACTGAAAGAGCGAATGAAATATCTGCATTCGTGACACCAGAGGGGCTCTTTCAATACTGTGCAATGCCGTTTGTTTTAAAAACAGTTCCCGCAACCTTTTCAGCATTTAATCAATGGTCAATTTCAGAACTAGATGGATGTTAAACTTACCTGGATGGAGCATCTGAAAAGGGTGCAGGCACTGTTTGAAAGGCTAACTACAGCTAACCTAACGGTAAACCTTGCCAAGAGTGATTTCGCTCATTCACGTGCCATTTACTTAGAATATGCTGTTGGCCAAGGACAAGTCAAGCCTTTGAATAGCAAGATTGATGCCATTGATAAATACCCAGTCCCAAAATCTATGATTGAGGTGATGAGGTTTCTCGGGATGGCTGGCTACTACTTGGTCCACTTGGTCAGATTCATGTGAAAATGCATTTAAAACGATTAAAGCCATGTTGATATCCTCACCTATCCTCATCTCGCCTAATTTTGACAAGAGTTTCACGCTCTATGTAGACGCTAGTGACAATGGGGCTGGGATAGCGTTATATCAGGCTGATACATCTGGCACTGATCATCCAGTTGGCTATTTTTCTAAGAAATTTAATAATCATCAAGGATATTACTCTACCACAGAGAAAGAGACGTTTGCTCTAATTTTAGCTTTGAGGCAATTTGAAATCTACTTGTATCTTACTATGGAAGCTGTATAGATTTATACAGACCATAATTCTTTAACATTCATATCTAAAATGAATTGCAAGAACCAGAGAATTCTAAGGTGGAGATTAGAACTTCAAAAATATAACCTTAATGATAACCACATAAGGGGGAAAGAAAGTGTATTGGCTGGAGCTTTGTCCCGAGGACAGAAAAAGAATAATGGTTGTAAAACTATAAACTAAACTAAATTTATTTATCCAACATGCCCTATATTAGGTTTCCATATCTATTTATGTCTGCTAATCTTCTCCGTCTCCACAAGCAGCTTTCTGTTCTCCAATCAATGGTGATGCACTGTTCAGTATTACAATTGATTCTATGGAATAATTCAGTGAAGTGTCTACCGTCAACCATCTGCATGATCTTCACAGATGGCCTCAAACTGTTACTCTCTGACAGCGACGGACTGACGGGACTCGAAACTAGTGCGACAAGACTTAAAAATTTGAATTAAGATTCTGGTTTCGGGTTGTAGGGGGTATCTAAGGTTGAGGGAGAGAGAACGACCTTGGACGAGGTAACAGAAGGAGGTAACGATGGATGGTCGGTGGTTTTTACAGCCGTATTCTTGGATGTTTTCTGCATGTCGTGGCCATGTCATGCTCATGTTGTGTCCATGTCGTGTTCATATCACGAATGCGGTAATCTAGGACGCAAAAGCGTGGCACGTTTGTGTCAGCTGCTTCAGGTTTACCAACCGTTCCAAAGTTAACATGTTTCAGATGAATGGCACTGTCCAAACGACAAATTCATAAGAGAAACTACAATCATAAGTAGCACTAACAAAAGATAGTACAATTTTTGTATGAATCAGTCGTTGTACTTGTTCCTAGTTAAAGAATTGGCAACCATTTCACGAACGCGCCGTTGGTAATTCACTCTACGCTCGATCAAAACAAACGGGATGAGAGGGATCGTGTGTTTATGAATAGATCTTCCTTATTTTGTCTCTGTATATACTGTACATATATACGTATCTTTAATATATCATTCATATAGATTTAATGTATACACATTTCATATAATTATATACTTTAACTTTACGTTCCTGACTACTTTTACCATTCATTTAACTTCACTCTCCTTCGAAAAGTCCGCTAAAAGGTAAACAAACTCAAAATCAGCAGAGAATCCATGTTTTCCTAAAAGGGTTTGTAATCCAAGTCTAGGACAATGATGCCTAATATATCCAATATAGATATTACTTTTCAAACTTAGTATGCTCATATGAAGTATTGGTAAGAAAAAGTACAGTAAAAATTGATTTTTTTTCATCCGTGTGACTATCGTGACAAGCCTACCCCTTGTCACGGAGTTTCCACGATTGTTCCAATACTTTCCACACTTTTGCCACGACTTTGCCACGCTTTTGCTACGCTTTTGACACGAACTCGCGCTTCTAGAATAAGAATCGCGGCATGTTCATGTCATGAACTCGACACGCAAGGGACTTAGAATACGGCT
>NW_028234439.1:7524421-7526921 GCF_977035675.1 Penaeus japonicus
TATTTCAGTAATTCATAAACTGTTCACAAAAATCATCACAGCCCGTATCACCGATACATTAGATTCAAAACAACCCAGGGAACAGGCAGGCTTTCGCAGCGGATTCTCAACTACAGACCATATCCACACACTAACCCAAAAAGGTGGGCAAAAACACAACAGAATGGGAAATACACAACACAAAGAGAACAAGGGCAAGACCAATGACAATATAGCATGATGAAATAACGCATTTCGCAGGAGTAAACTTGAATCAGAGGACATAACACCGGAACGACTGGAAAAGATTGAGAGAGGCTGACGATGATAATGATGATGATGATGATGATATATGCATATATATATATATATATATATATATATATATATATATATATATATATATATATATATATGCATATATGTATACATATATTCACACACATGCATATAGATAGATAGATAGATATAGATGCAGATATATGCATACATGTATGTGTGAATATATATACAAACTTATCTACCATTATTTATTTATTTTTCTCTTATGAAAGGTAAACTCAACCATATGTCTATCACTATGTTCCTCTATCCAAATTGCAGCGTAATTGTTTTACAGACATTAAGCACAATCTTGTAAGAATGTTCTCGTCTTTTCAACGGCATGCAAAAAATCCTCACACGTTTCAGTAGTACACCAGGTTAACAGACATGCTGTGTGTATATGCTTATGCATGAATGTGTGAGTACACTGTACACATACACATAAATACACGTACATGTGTCTGTGTGTGTGTGTGTGCGTGTGTGTTTGTGTGTGCGTGCAGGCGGCAAATTGGTTGCATACGCTATCTTGGGAAACCAAACCATGAAATATGAAAATGTCATCACGCACCTTTTTTCTTTGAAGCTTTTAGAGAAAGAAAAACTACAGTTAGTTTGGGCCACTCACTTTCATTGCTATCAAAATAATGTTATGATACGAATGTTACAGGGACATTTGTTACCGAAATCAATTAAATAAGTTCAAACTAATAAATGAATTTCGATTCTCATATCAGTTATTTTTCCTGTTATCTTTCCTCATTTCCTTTTCCTTTCCAATCTATTGCTCTGTATCCCTTTCCCACTTTCTCTTCACATTTTCTTTCACACCAATTGCATTTTCTAATTCCAAGCGCGTTGTCTTTCTGGTCAAACATGACGCATGCGCAAACGTTGTTTTTCTTCTTGAATCAACTGACCACCACTTATAGTCATTCAGTGCTGGAGGTGACAGTGTGCGTGTCCTATCGTGTCCTAAATTGTGTGACATGCCAAGTCTGTTATTGTCTGTGATGTATTTTGTTTGCGATGTCTATATCGTATAGCAGTAGGATTCTACCCATGATATGTACCTTGCATCGCTGATGATATTATGTTGTGCCTGTTTATTATTTTAGTATATACGATCATAAACTGGTTTATTTATAATGTTATGATATGTTCTTCATGTCAGAGTTAATAATTCCATGGAATTTTACAGTGAGTGTGCTTTTTCGTAATTTCGTGTGTCAAGTCCCATAAAGATTCAATCCCAGTGAAAAGTACAGAAATGTAATATTAAAACTACATATGTCACGCCATTAGTTGAAAGTTTTATTGATATTCGTTTCTTTTTCTTTTTTTGGTTCTTTGTATTTTGAACTACATTTAGTGTTTACTTTCATGCAATCGGTACATAGACAGAGGTGAACTATCAATATGTGGAAGCAATTATATATAGTTACCATTTCACTGTTTTATATTGACTATTCATAAATATTAATTCGCATGAATTTAAAACTGTCTTGCATCTTTCGTTGACAGCTGAATACGATCAAGTAATAAGTTTCCAATAGTTCGGTATGATTGTATACATGCATCTATGTTTGGTTTATAATCCATATTCATACGCATTTGAGTAGTTTAAAAGGACCCCATGTTTTAAAACTTTTTTTGTCTCTTAGTTCCTAGAATATGTGTCCTCGTTTCGCATTACCTGGAAAGAAAGAGACAACATTTACCAATAAATTATCCTACCCACCTTTCAGATGCCGTTGTAATCCAAATTGCGAAGATATTTTATATATAGAAAAAAAGTTCTACTTGATATACTATGATATACAGAATTATCACATAAAGAAAAAGAATAACGTATCTCATCACGCCCCACGCTTTATTTTTATAATTTTTGTTTTTGCTATTTTTTGCTATTATATTTAATTGACTTACAGCTTACTTACTCATCAAGATGAAAACACTATGGACGGCATGTTCACCATCATATTTTTATACGCTCTGTAAAAATTTCATCGTGATGTATAACCATATATATAACCATATATATAACGTGATATATAATTATAACCACAATAGTTCATAGTAACAAAATGCGGTAATCGATCAGGAAAAGAAAAAGGTATTATCGCCGGACTCCGCTGCCATGCCCAGAGTCCTGAAATGAAGCAGTGGAGATTTGCTGGGTTATTTGATTGCAAGT